>NW_025958521.1:0-44765 GCF_023159225.1 Perognathus longimembris pacificus | reverse complement strand
CTCAGAATAGATAAATAATAACAAAAAAATTGTAAAGTGGAGAAAGCGAGAGCGCGCGAATGCACTCAAGCAAACACAAACAGCACAGCACGATGCGTATTTTTTTTAAAATTGACAAAATAAATCAAAAATAAATCAAAAATTAAAATAAGTGGAAAAGGCGAGAGTGCGCGTGCACACAGGAGCAAAGACAAGCAGCGCAGCTTGATGCGTAGTAAAAAAAATAATAAATAGACACTGGTCGACCTCATTAGAAATAAAAACCCAAAAGATAGATAGACAAACAAACAAACACATAAATGTGGAGAGAAGGGCAGTGCGGGCAGGAGCATAAGTAAACAGCAGACAGACCTGAATCCTTATTTTTACAAGGTCGACCTCAGAACTTTCTTCAGTTTGTCTCGGTGACGGATAATGGAAGGAAGGGCAGGCAACTGTCGACTTCATTTAAATAAACAAATAAAAAATAAGATAAACTCTCAGGAATAGAAAATAATTAACAAAAAAATTGTAAAGTGGAGAAAGCGAGAGCGCGCGAATGCACTCAAGCAAACACAAACAGCACAGCACGATGCGTATTTTTTTTTTAAATTGACAAAATAAATCAAAAATAAATCAAAAATAAAAATAAGTGGAAAAGGCGAGAGTGCGCGAGCACACAGGAGCAAAGACAAGCAGCGCAGCTTGATGGCTAGTAAAAAAATAATAAATAGATAACTGGTCGACCTCATTAGAAATAAAAACCCAAAAGATTAGATAGACAAACAAACAAACACATAAATGTGGAGAGAAGGGCAGTGCGGGCAGGAGCAAAGGTAACAGCAGACAGACCTGAATCCTTATCTTTACAAGGTCGACCTCAGAACTTTGTTCAGTTTGTCTCGGTGACGGATAATGGAAGGAAGGCAGGCAACTGGTCGACTTCATTTAAATAAACAAATAAAAAATAAGATAAACTCTCAGGAATAGATAAATAATAACAAAAAAATTGTAAAGTGGAGAAAGCGAGAGCGCGCGAATGCACTCAAGCAAACACAAACAGAACAGCACGATGCGTATTTTTTTAAAATTGACAAAATAAATCAAAAATAAATCAAAAATAAAAATAAGTGGAAAAGGCAAGAGTGCGCGACCACACAGGAGCAAAGACAAGCAGCGCAGCTTGATGCGTAGTAAAAAAAATAATAAATAGACAACTGGTCGACCTCATTAGAAATAAAAACCCAAAAGATTAGATAGATAAACAAACAAACACATAAATGTGGAGAGATGGCAGTGCGCGCAGGAGCAAAGGTAAACAGCAGACAGACCTGAATCCTTATCTTTACAAGGTCGACCTCAGAACTTTGTTCAGTTTGTCTCGGTGACGGATAATGGAAGGAAGGGCAGGCAACTGGTCGACTTCATTTAAATAAACAAATAAAAAATAAGATAAACTCTCAGGAATAGATAAAAAATAACAAAAAAATTGTAAAGTGGAGAAAGCGAGAGCGCGCGAATGCACTCAAGCAAAAACAAACAGCACAGCACGATGCGTATTTTTTTTAAATTGACAAAATAAATCAAAAATAAATCAAAAATAAAAATAAGTGAAAAGTCGAGAGTGCGCGAGCACACAGGAGCAAAGACAAGCAGCGCAGCTTGATGCTTAGTAAAAAAATAATAAATAGACAACTGGTCGACCTCATTAGAAATAAAAACCCAAAATATTAGATAGACAAACAAACAAACACATAAATGTGGAGAGAAGGGCAGTGCGCGCAGGAGCAAAGGTAAACAGCAGACAGACCTGAATCCTTATCTTTACAAGGTCGACCTCAGAACTTTGTTCAGTTTGTCTCGGTGACGGATAATGGAAGGAAGGGCAGGCAACTGGTCGAATTCATTTAAATGAACAAATAAAAAATAAGATAAACTCTCAGGAATAGATAAATAATAACAAAATATTGTAAAATGGAGAAAGCGAGAGCGCGCGAATGCACTCAAGCAAACACAAACAGCACAGCAAGATGCGTATTTTTTTTAAATTGACAAAATAAATCAAAAATAAAAATAAGTGGAAAAGGCGAGAGTGCGCGAGCACACAGGAGCAAAGACAAGCAGCGCAGCTTGATGCGTAGTAAAAAAAATAATAAATAGACAACTGGTCCACCTCATTAGAAATAAAAACCCAAAAGATTAGATAGACAAACAAACAAACACATAAATGTGGAGAGAAGAGCAGTGCGTGCAGGAGCAAAGGTATACAGCAGACAGACCTGAATCCTTATCTTTACAAGGTCGACCTCAGTACTTTGTTCAGTTTGTCTCGGTGAGGATAATGGAAGGAAGGGCAGGCAACTGGTCGACTTCATTTAAATAAACAAATAAAAAATAAGATAAAGTCTCAGGAATAGATAAATAATAACAAAAAAATTGTAAAGTGGAGAAAGCGAGAGCGCGCGAATGCACTCAAGCAAACACAAACAGCACAGCACGATGCGTATTTTTTTTTAAATTGACAAAATAAATCAAAAATAAATCAAAATAAAAATAAGTGGGAAAAGGCGAGGGCGCGAGCACACAGGAGCAAAGACAAGCAGCGCAGATTGATGCGTAGTGAAAAAAAATAATAAATAGACAACTGGTCGACCTCATTAGAAATAAAAAACCCAAAAGATTAGATAGACAAACAAACAAACACATAAATGTGGAGAGAAGGGCAGTGCGCGCAGGAGCAAAGGTAAACAGCAGACAGACCTGAATCCTTATCTTTACAAGGTCGACCTCAGAACTTTGTTCAGTTTGTCTCGGTGACGGATAATGGAAGGAAGGGCAGGCAACTGGTCGACTTCATTTTAATAAACAAATAAAAAATAAGATAAACTCTCAGGAATAGATAAATAATAACAAAAAAATTGTAAAGTGGAGAAAGCGAGAGCGCGCGAATGCACTCAAGCAAACACAAACAGCACAGCACGATGCGTATTTTTTTTTAAATTGACAAAATAAATCAAAAATAAATCAAAAATTAAAATAAGTGGAAAAGGCGAGAGTGCGCGTGCACACAGGAGCAAAGACAAGCAGCGCAGCTTGATGCGTAGTAAAAAAAATAATAAATAGACAACTGGTCGACCTCATTAGAAATAAAAACCGAAAAGATTAGATAGACAAACAAACAAACACATAAATGTGGAGAGAAGGGCAGTGCGGGCAGGAGCATAAGTAAACAGCAGACAGACCTGAATCCTTATTTTTACAAGGTCGACCTCAGAACTTTCTTCAGTTTATCTCGGTGACGGATAATGGAAGGAAGGGCAGGCAACTGGTCGACTTCATTTAAATAAACAAATAAAAAATAAGATAAACTCTCAGGAATAGAAAAAATAATAACAAAAAAATTGTAAAGTGGAGAAAGCGAGAGCGCGCGAATGCACTCAAGCAAACACAAACAGCACAGCAACGATGCGTATTTTTTTTTTAAATTGACAAAATAAATCAAAAATAAATCAAAAATAAAAATAAGTGGAAAAGGCGAGAGTGCGCGAGCACACAGGAGCAAAGACAAGCAGCGCAGCTTGATGCGTAGTAAAAAAATAATAAATAGATAACTGGTCGACCTCATTAGAAATAAAAACCCAAAAGATTAGATAGACAAACAAACAAACACATAAATGTGGAGAGAAGGGCAGTGCGGGCAGGAGCAAAGGTAAACAGCAGACAGACCTGAATCCTTATCTTTACAAGGTCGACCTCAGAACTTTGTTCAGTTTGTCTCGGTGACGGATAATGGAAGGAAGGGCAGGCAACTGGTCGACTTCATTTAAATAAACAAATAAAAAATAAGATAAACTCTCAGGAATAGATAAATAATAACAAAAAATTGTAAAGTGGAGAAAGCGAGAGCGCGCGATTGCACTCAAGCAAACACAAACAGCACAGCACGATGCGTTTTATTTTTAAAATTGACAAAATAAATCAAAAATAAATCAAAAATAAAAATAAGTGGAAAAGGCGAGAGTGCGCGAGCACACAGGAGCAAAGACAAGCAGCGCATCTTGATGCGTAGTAACAAAAATAATAAATAGACAACTGGTCGACCTCATTAGAAATAAAAACCCAAAAGGTTAGATAGACAAACAAACAAACACATAAATGTGGAGAGAAGGGCAGTGCGCGCAGGAGCAAAGGTAAACAGCAGACAGACCTGAATCCTTATCTTTACAAGGTCGACCTAAGAACTTTGTTCAGTTTGTCTCGGTGACGGATAATGGAAGGAAGGGCAGGCAACTGGTCGACTTCATTTAAATAAACAAATAAAAAATAATATAAACTCTCAGGAATAGATAAATAATAACAAAAAAATTGTAAAGTGGAGAAAGCGAGAGCGCGCGAATGCACTCAAGCAAACACAAACAGCACAGCACGATGCGTATTTTTTTTTAAATTGACAAAATAAATCAAAAATAAATCAAAAATAAAAATAAGTGGAAGAGGCGAGAGTGCGCGAGCACACAGGAGCAAAGACAAGCAGCGCAGCTTGATGCGTAGTAAAAAAAATAATAAATAGACAACTGGTCGACCTCATTAGAAATAAAAACCCAAAAGATTAGATAGTCAAACAAACAAACACATAAATGTGGAGAGAAGGGCAATGCGCGCAGGAGCAAAGGTAAACAGCAGACAGACCTAAATCCTTATCTTTACAAGGTCGACCTCAGAACTTTGTTCAGTTTGTCTCGTTGACGGATAATGGAAGGAAGGGCAGGCAACTGGTCGACTTCATTTAAATAAACAAATAAAAAATAAGATAAACTCTCAGGAATAGATAAAAAATAACAAAAAAATTGTAAAGTGGAGAAAGCGAGAGCGCGCGAATGCACTCAAGCAAACACAAACAGCACAGCACGATGCGTATTTTTTTTTTAAATTGACAAAATAAATCAAAAATAAATCAAAAATAAAAATAAGTGGAAAAGGCGAGAGTGCGCGAGCACACAGGAGCAAAGACAAGCAGCGCAGCTTGATGCGTAGTAAAAAAAATAATAAATAGACAACTGGTCGACCTCATTAGAAATAAAAAC
This sequence comes from Perognathus longimembris pacificus, assembly GCF_023159225.1. Taxonomy (NCBI): domain Eukaryota; kingdom Metazoa; phylum Chordata; class Mammalia; order Rodentia; family Heteromyidae; genus Perognathus; species Perognathus longimembris. The sequence continues at coordinate 39,702 of NW_025958521.1, read as the reverse complement.
CCAAAAGATTAGATAGACAAACAAACAAACACATAAATGTGGAGAGAAGGGCAGTGCGGGCAGGAGCAAAGGTAAACAGCAGACAGACCTGAATCCTTATCTTTACAAGGTCGACCTCAGAACTTTGTTCAGTTTGTCTCGGTGACGGATAATGGAAGGAAGGGCAGGCAACTGGTCGACTTCATTTAAATAAACAAATAAAAAATAAGATAAACTCTCAGGAATAGATAAATAATAACAAAAAAATTGTAAAGTGGAGAAAGCGAGAGCGCGCGAATGCACTCAAGCAAACACAAACAGCACAGCACGATGCGTATTTTTTTTTAAATTGACAAAATAAATCAAAAATAAAAATAAGTGGAAAAGGCGAGAGTGCGCGAGCACACAGGAGCAAAGACAAGCAGCGCAGCTTGATGCGTAGTAAAAAAAATAATAAATAGACAAATGGTCGACCTCATTAGAAATAAAAACCCAAAAGATTAGATAGACAAACAAACAAACACATAAATGTGGAGAGAAGGGCAGTGCGGGCAGGTGCAAAGGTAAACAGCAGACAGACCTGAATCCTTATCTTTACAAGGTCGACCTCAGACCTTTGTTCAGTTTGTCTCGGTGACGGATAATGGAAGTAAGGGCAGGCAACTGGTCGACTTCATTTAAATAAACAAATAAAAAATAAGATAAACTCTCAGGAATAGATAAATAATAACAAAAAAATTGTAAAGTGGAGAAAGTGAGAGCGTGCGAATGCACTCAAGCAAACACAAACAGCACAGCACGATGCGTATTTTTTTTAAAAATTGACAAAATAAATCAAAAATAAATCAAAAATAAAAATAAGTGGAAAAGGCGAGAGTGCGCGAGCACACAGGAGCAAAGACAAGCAGCGCAGCTTGATGCGTAGTAAAAAAAAATGATAAATAGACAACTGGTCGACCTCATTAGAAATAAAAACCCAAAAGATTAGATAGACAAACAAACAAACACATAAATGTGGAGAGAAGGGCAGTGCGCGCAGGAGCAAAGGTAAACAGCAGACAGACCAGAATCCTTATATTTACAAGGTCGACCTCAGAACTTTGTTCAGTTTGTCTCGGTGGCGGATAATGGAAGGAAGGGCAGGCAACTGGTCGACTTCATTTAAATAAACAAATAAAAAATAAGATAAACTCTCAGGAATAGATAAATAATAACAAAAAAATTGTAAAGTGGAGAAAGCGAGAGTGCGCAAATGCACTCAAGCAAACACAAACAGCACAGCACGATGCGTATTTTTTTTAAAAATTGAAAAAATAAATCAAAAATAAATCAAAAATAAAAATAAGTGGAAAAGTCGAGAGTGCGCGAGCACACAGGAGCAAAGACAAGCAGCGCAACTTGATGCGTAGTAAAAAAAATAATAAATAGACAACTGGTCGACCTCATTAGAAATAAAAACCCAAAAGATTAGATAGACAAACAAACAAACACATAAATGTGGAGAGAAGGGCAGTGCGCGCAGGAGCAAAGGTAAACAGCAGACAGACCTGAATCCTTATCTTTACAAGGTCGACCTCAGAACTTTGTTCAGTTTGTCTCGGTGACGGATAATGGAAGGAAGGGCAGGCAACTGGTCGACTTCATTTAAATAAACAAATAAAAAATAAGATAAACTCTCAGGAATAGATAAATAATAACAAAAAAATTGTAAAGTGGAGATAGAGAGAGCGCGCGAATGCACTCAAGCAAACACAAACAGCACAGCACGATGCGTATTTTTTTTTCAATTGACAAAATAAATCAAAAATAAATCAAAAATAAAAATAATTGGAAAAGGCTAGAGTGCGCGAGCACACAGGAGCAAAGACAAGCAGCGCATCCTGATGCGTAGTAAAAAAATAATAAATAGACAACTGGTCGACCTCATTAGAAATAAAAACCCAAAATATTAAATAGACAAACAAACAAACACATGAATGTGGAGAGAAGGGCAGTGCGCGCAGGAGCAAAGGTAAACAGCAGACAGACCTGAATCCTTATCTTTACAAGGTCGACCTCAGAACTTTGTTCAGTTTGTCTCGGGGACGGATAATGGGAGGAAGGGCAGGCAACTGGTCGACTTCATTTAAATAAACAAATAAAAAATAAGATAAACTCTCAGCAATAGATAAATAATAACAAAAAAATTGTAAAGTGGAGAAAGCGAGAGCGCGCGAATGCACTCAAGCAAACACAAACAGCACAGCACGATGCGTATTTTTTTAATTGACAAAATAAATCAAAAATAAATCATAATTAAAAATAAGTGGAAAAGGCGAGAGTGCGCGAGCACACAGGAGCAAAGACAAGCAGCGCAGCTTGATGCGTAGTAAAAAAAATAATAAATAGACAACTGGTCGACCTCATTAGAAATAAAAACCCAAAAGATTAGATAGACAAACAAACAAACACATAAATGTGGAGAGAAGGGCAGTGCGCGCAGGAGCAAAGGTAAACAGCAGACAGACCTGAATCCTTATCTTTACAAGGTCGACCTCAGAACTTTGTTCAGTTTGTCTCGGTGACGGATAATGGAAGGAAGGGCAGGCAACTGGTCGACTTCATTTAAATAAACAAATAAAAAATATGATAAACTCTCAGGAATAGATAAATAATAACAAAAAAATTGTAAAGTGGAGAAAGCGAGAGCGCGCGAATGCACTCAAGCAAACACAAACAGCACAGCTCGATGCGTATTTTTTTTAAAATTGACAAAATAAATCAAAAATAAATCAAAAATAAAAATAAGTGGAAAAGACGAGAGTGCGCGAGCACACAGGAGCAAAGACAAGCAGCGCAGCTTGATGCGTAGTAAAAAAAAATAATAAATAGACAACTGGTCGACCTCATTAGAAATAAAAACCCAAAAGATTAGATAGACAAACAAACAACCACATAAATGTGGAGAGAAGGGCAGTGCGCGCAGGAGCAAAGGTAAACAGCAGACAGACCTGAATCCTTATCTTTACGAGGTCGACCTCACAACTTTGTTCAGTTTGTCTCGGTGACGGATAATGGAAGGAAGGGCAGGCAACTGGTCGACTTCATTTAAATAAACAAATAAAAAATAAGATAAACTCTCAGGAATAGATAAATAATAACAAAAAAATTGTAAAGTGGAGAAAGTGAGAGCGCGCGAATGCACTCAAGCAAACACAAACAGCACAGCACGATGCGTATTTTTTTTTAAAATTGACAAAATAAATCAAAAATAAATCAAAAATAAAAATAAGTCGAAAAGGCGAGAGTGCGCGAGCACACAGGAGCAAAGACAAGCAGCGCAGCTTGATGCGTAGTAAAAAAAATAATAAATAGACAACTGGTCGACCTCATTAGAAATAAAAACCCAAAAGATTAGATAGACAAACAAACAAACACATAAATGTGGAGAGAAGGGCAGTGCGCGCAGGAGCAAACGTAAACAACAGACAGACCTAAATCCTTATCTTTACAAGGTCGACCTCAGAACTTTGTTCAGTTGGTCTCGTTGACGGATAATGGAAGGAAGGGCAGGCAACTGGTCGACTTCATTTAAATAAACAAATAAAAAATAAGATAAACTCTCAGGAATAGATAAATAATAACAAAAAAATTGTAAAGTGGAGAAAGCGAGAGCGCGCGAATGCACTCAAGCAAACACAAACAGCACAGCACGATGCGTATTTTTTTTAAATTGACAAAATAAATCAAAAATAAATCAAAAATAAAAATAAGTGGAAAAGGCGAGAGTGCGCGAGCACACAGGAGCAAAGACAAGCAGCGCAGCTTGATGCGTAGTAAAAAAAATAATAAATAGACAACTGGTCGACCTCATTAGAAATAAAAACCCAAAAGATTAGATAGACAAACAAACAAACACATAAATGTGGAGAGAAGGGCAGTGCGCGCAGGAGCAAAGGTAAACAGCAGACAGACCTGAATCCTTATCTTTACAAGGTCGACCTCAGAACTTTGTTCAGTTTGTCTCGGTGACGGATAATGGAAGGAAGGGCAGGCAACTGGTCGACTTCATTTAAATAAAGAAATAAAAAATAAGATAAACTCTCAGGAATAGATAAATCATAACAAAAAAATTGTAAAGTTGAGAAAGCGAGAGCGCGCGAATGCACTCAAGCAAACACAAACAGCACAGCACGATGCGTATTTTTTTTAAATTGACAAAATCAAAAATAAATCAAAAATAAAAATAAGTGGAAAAGGCGAGAGTGCGCGAGCACACAGGAGCAAAGACAAGCAGCGCAACTTGATGCGTAGTAAAAAAAATAATAAATAGACAACTGGTCGACCTCATTAGAAATAAAAACCCAAAAGATTAGATAGACAAACAAACAAACACATAAATGTGGAGAGAAGGGCAGTGCGCGCAGGAGCAAAGGTAAACAGCAGACAGACCTGAATCCTTATCTTTACAAGGTCGACCACAGAACTTTGTTCAGTTTGTCTCGGTGACGGATAATGGAAGGAAGGGCAGGCAACTGGTCGACTTCATTTAAATAAACAAATAAAAAATAAGATAAACTCTCAGGAATAGATAAATAATAACAAAAAAATTGTAAAGTGGAGAAAGCGAGAGCGCGCGAATGCACTCAAGCAAACACAAACAGCACAGCACGATGCGTATTTTTTTTAATTGACAAAATATATCAAAAATAAATCAAAAATAAAAATAAGTGGAAAAGGCGAGAGTGCGCGAGCACACAGGAGCAAAGACAAGCAGCGCAGCTTGATGCGTAGTAAAAAAAATAATAAATAGACAACTGGTCGACCTCATTAGAAATAAAAACCCAAAAGATTAGATAGACAACAAACAAACACATAAATGTGGAGAGAAGGGCAGTGCGCGCAGGAGCAAAGGTAAACAGCAGACAGACCTGAATCCTTATCTTTACAAGGTCGACCTCAGAACTTTGTTCAGTTTGTCTCGGTGACGGATAATGGAAGGAAGGGCAGGCAACTGGTCGACTTCATTTAAATAAACAAATAAAAAATAATATAAACTCTCAGGAATAGATAAATAATAACAAAAAAAAATTGTAAAGTGGAGAAAGCGAGAGCGCACGAATGCACTCAAGCAAACACAAACAGCACAGCACGATGCGTATTTTTTTTTAAATTGACAAAATAAATCAAAAATAAATCAAAAATAAAAATAAGTGGAAAAGACGAGAGTGCGCGAGCACACAGGAGCAAAGACAAGCAGCGCATCCTGATGCGTAGTAAAAAAATAATAAATAGACAACTGGTCGACCTCATTAGATATAAAAACCCAAAAGATAGATAGACAAACAAACAAACACATAAATGTGGAGAGAAGGGCAGTGGGGGCAGGAGCAAAGGTAAACAGCAGACAGACCTGAATCCTTATCTTTACAAGGTCGACCTCAGAACTTTGTTCAGTTTGTCTCGGTGACGGATAATGGAAGGAAGGGCAGGCAACTGGTCGACTTCATTTAAATAAACAAATAAAAAATAATATAAACTCTCAGGAATAGATAAATAATAACAAAAAAAAATTGTAAAGTGGAGAAAGCGAGAGCGCACGAATGCACTCAAGCAAACACAAACAGCACAGCACGATGCGTATTTTTTTTAAATTGACAAAATAAATCAAAAATAAATCAAAAATAAAAATAAGTGGAAAAGACGAGAGTGCGCGAGCACACAGGAGCAAAGACAAGCAGCGCATCCTGATGCGTAGTAAAAAAATAATAAATAGACAACTGGTCGACCTCATTAGATATAAAAACCCAAAAGATAGATAGACAAACAAACAAACACATAAATGTGGAGAGAAGGGCAGTGGGGGCAGGAGCAAAGGTAAACAGCAGACAGACCTGAATCCTTATCTTTACAAGGTCGACCTCAGAACTTTGTTCAGTTTGTCTCGGTGACGGATAATGGAAGGAAGGGCAGGCAACTGGTCGACTTCATTTAAATAAACAAATAAAAAATAATATAAACTCTCAGGAATAGATAAATAATAACAAAAAAAAATTGTAAAGTGGAGAAAGCGAGAGCGCACGAATGCACTCAAGCAAACACAAACAGCACAGCACGATGCGTATTTTTTTTTAAATTGACAAAATAAATCAAAAATAAATCAAAAATAAAAATAAGTGGAAAAGGCTAGAGTGCGCGAGCACACAGGAGCAAAGACAAGCAGCGCATCCTGATGCGTAGTAAAAAAATAATAAATAGACAACTGGTCGACCTCATTAGAAATAAAAACCCAAAAGATTAAATAGACAAACAAACAAACACATGAATGTGGAGAGAAGGGCAGTGCGCGCCGGAGCAAAGGTAAACAGCAGACAGACCTGAATCCTTATGTTTACAAGGTCGACCTCAGAACTTTGTTCAGTTTGTCTCGGTGACGGATAATGGAAGGAAGGGCAGGCAACTGGTCGACTTCATTTAAATAAACAAATAAAAAATAAGATAAACTCTCAGGAATAGATAAATAATAACAAAAAAATTGTAAAGTGGAGAAAGCGAGAGCGCGCGAATGCACTCAGGCAAACACAAACAGCACAGCACGATGCGTATTTTTTTTTAATTGACAAAATAAATCAAAAATAAATCAAAAATAAAAATAAGTGGAAAAGGCAAGAGTGCGCGAGCACACAGGAGCAAAGACAAGCAGCGCAGCTTGATGCGTAGTAAAAAAAATAATAAATAGACAACTGGTCGACCTCATTAGAAATAAAAACCCAAAAGATTAGATAGACAAACAAACAAACACATAAATGTGGAGAGAAGGGCAGTGGGGGCAGGAGCAAAGGTAAACAGCAGACAGACCTGAATCCTTATCTTTACAAGGTCGACCTCAGAACTTTGTTCAGTTTGTCTCGGTGACGGATAATGGAAGGAAGGGCAGGCAACTGGTCGACTTCATTTAAATAAACAAATAAAAAATAAGATAAACTCTCAGGAATAGAGAAATAATAACAAAAAAAATTGTAAAGTGGAGAAAGCGAGAGCGCACGAATGCACTCAAGCAAACACAAACAGCACAGCACGATGCGTATTTTTTTTTAAAATTGACAAAATAAATCAAAAATAAATCAAAAATAAAAATAAGTGGAAAAGGCTAGAGTGCGCGAGCACACAGGAGCAAAGACAAGCAGCGCATCCTGATGCGTAGTAAAAAAATAATAAATAGACAACTGGTCGACCTCATTAGATATAAAAACCCAAAAGATTAAATAGACAAACAAACAAACACATGAATGTGGAGAGAAGGGCAGTGCGCGCAGGAGCAAAGGTAAACAGCAGACAGACCTGAATCCTTATCTTTACAAGGTCGACCTCAGAACTTTGTTCAGTTTGTCTCGGTGACGGATAATGGAAGGAAGGGCAGGCAACTGGTCGACTTCATTTAAATAAACAAATAAAAAATAAGATAAACTCTCAGGAATAGATAAATAATAACAAAAAAATTGTAAAGTGGAGAAAGCGAGAGCCCGCGAATGCACTCAAGCAAACACAAACAGCACAGCACGATGCGTATTTTTTTTAAATTGACAAAATAAATCAAAAATAAATCAAAAATAAAAATAAGTGGAAAAGGCGAGAGTGCGCGAGCACACAGGAGCAAAGACAAGCAGCGCAGCTTGATGCGTAGTAAAAAAAATAATAAATAGACAACTGGTCGACCTCATTAGAAATAAAAACCCAAAAGATTAGATAGACAAACAAACAAACACATAAATGTGGAGAGAAGGGCAGTGCGCGCAGGAGCAAAGGTAAACAGCAGACAGACCTGAATCCTTATCTTTACAAGGTCGACCTCAGAACTTTGTTCAGTTTGTCTCGGTGACGGATAATGGAAGGAAGGGCAGGCAACTGGTCGACTTCATTTTAATAAACAAATAAAAAATAAGATAAACTCTCAGGAATAGATAAATAATAACAAAAAAATTGTAAAGTGGAGAAAGCGAGAGCGCGCGAATGCATTCAAGCAAACACAAACAGCACAGCACGATGCGTATTTTTTTTAATTGACAAAATATATCAAAAATAAATCAAAAATAAAAATAAGTGGAAAAGGCGAGAGTGCGCGAGCACACAGGAGCAAAGACAAGCAGCGCTACTTGATGCGTAGTAAAAAAAATAATAAATAGACAACTGGTCGACCTCATTAGAAATAAAAACCCAAAAGATTAGATAGACAAACAAACAAAAACATAAATGTGGAGAGAAGGGCAGTGCGCGCAGGAGCAAAGGTAAACAGCAGACAGACCTAAATCCTTATCTTTACAAGGTCGACCTCAGAACTTTGTTCAGTTTGTCTCGGTGACGGATAATGGAAGGAAGGGCAGGCAACTGGTCGACTTCATTTAAATAAACAAATAAAAAATAAGATAAACTCTCAGGAATAGAGAAATAATAACAAAAAAATTGTAAAGTGGAGAAAGCGAGAGCCCGCGAATGCACTCAAGCAAACACAAACAGCACAGCACGATGCATATTTTTTTTAAATTGACAAAATAAATCAAAAATAAATCAAAAATAAAAATAAGTGGAAAAGGCAAGAGTGCGCGAGCACACAGGAGCAAAGACAAGCAGCGCAGCTTGATGCGTAGTAAAAAAAATAATAAATAGACAACTGGTCGACCTCATTAGAAATAAAAACCCAAAAGATTAGATAGACAAACAAACAAACACATAAATGTGGAGAGAAGGGCAGTGCGCGCAGGAGCAAAGGTAAACAGCAGACAGACCTGAATCCTTATCTTTACAAGGTCGACCTCAGAACTTTGTTCAGTTTGTCTCGGTGACGGATAATGGAAGGAAGGGCAGGCAACTGGTCGACTTCATTTAAATAAACAAATAAAAAATATGTTAAACTCTCAGGAATAGATAAATAATAACAAAAAATTGTAAAGTGGAGAAAGCGAGAGCGCGCGAATGCACTCAAGGAAACACAAACAGCACAGCACGATGCGTATTTTTTTTAAAATTGACAAAATAAATCAAAAATAAATCAAAAATAAAAATAAGTGGAAAAGACGAGAGTGCGCGAGCACACAGGAGCAAAGACAAGCAGCGCAGCTTGATGCGTAGTAAAAAAAATAATAAATAGACAACTGGTCGACCTCATTAGAAATAAAAACCCAAAAGATTAGATAGACAAACAAACAACCACATAAATGTGTAGAGAAGGGCAGTGCGCGCAGGAGCAAAGGTAAACAGCAGACAGACCTGAATCCTTATCTTTACGAGGTCGACCTCACAACTTTGTTCAGTTTGTCTCGGTGACGGATAATGGAAGGAAGGGCAGGCAACTGGTCGACTTCATTTAAATAAACAAATAAAAAATAAGATAAACTCTCAGGAATAGATAAATAATAACAAAAAAATTGTAAAGTGGAGTAAGTGAGAGCGCGCGAATGCACTCAAGCAAACACAAACAGCACAGTACGATGCGTATTTTTTTTAAATTGACAAAATAAATCAAAAATAAATCAAAAATAAAAATAAGTGGAAATGGCGAGAGTGCGCGAGCACACAGGAGCAAAGACAAGCAGCGCAGCTTTATGCGTAGTAAAAAAAATAATAAATAGACAACTGGTCGACCTCATTAGAAATAAAAACCCAAAAGATTAGATAGACAAACAAACAAACACATAAATGTGGAGAGAAGGGCAGTGCGCGAAGGAGCAAAGGTAAACAGCAGACAGACCTGAATCCTTATCTTTACAAGGTCGACCTCAGAACTTTGTTCAGTTTGTCTCGGTGACTGATAATGGAAGGAAGGGCAGGCAACTGGTCGAAATCATTTTAATAAACAAATAAAAAATAAGATAAACTCTCAGGAATAGATAAATAATAACAAAAAATTTGTAAAGTGGAGAAAGCAAGAGCGCGCGAATGCACTCAAGCAAACACAAACAGCACAGCACGATGCGTATTTTTTTTAATTGACAAAATATATCAAAAATAAATAAAAAATAAAAATAAGTGGAAAAGGCGAGAGTGCGCGAGCACACAGGAGCAAAGACAAGCAGCCCAGCTTGATGCGTAGTAAAAAAAATAATAAATAGAAAACAGGTCGACCTCATTAGAAATAAAAACCCAAAAGATTAGATAGACAAACAAACAAACACATAAATGTGGAGAAAAGGGCAGTGCGCGCAGGAGCAAAGGTAAACAGCAGACAGACCTGAATCCTTATCTTTACAAGGTCGACCTCAGAACTTTGTTCAGTTTGTCTCGGTGACGGATAATGGAAGGAAGGGCAGGCAACTGGTCGACTTCATTTAAATAAACAAATAAAAAATAATATAAACTCTCAGGAATAGATAAATTATAACAAAAAAAATTGTAAAGTGGAGAAAGCGAGAGCGCACGAATGCACTCAAGCAAACACAAACAGCACAGCACGATGCGTATTTTTTTTAAAATTGACAAAATAAATCAAAAATAAATCAAAAATAAAAATAAGTGGAAAAGGCGAGAGTGCGCGAGCACACAGGAGCAAAGACAAGCAGCGCATCCTGATGCGTAGTAAAAAAATAATAAATAGACAACTGGTCGACCTCATTAGATATAAAAACCCAAAAGATTAAATAGACAAACAAACAAACACATGAATGTGGAGAGAAGGGCAGTGCGCGCAGGAGCAAAGGTAAACAGCAGACAGACCTGAATCCTTATCTTTACAAGGTCGACCTCAGAACTTTGTTCAGTTTGTCTCGGTGACGGATAATGGAAGGAAGGGCAGGCAACTGGTCGACTTCATTTAAATAAACAAATAAAAAATAAGATAAACTCTCAGGAATAGATAAATAATAACAAAAAAATTGTAAAGTGGAGAAAGCGAGAGCCCGCGAATGCACTCAAGCAAACACAAACAGCACAGCACGATGCGTATTTTTTTTAAATTGACAAAATAAATCAAAAATAAATCAAAAATAAAAATAAGTGGAAAAGGCGAGAGTGCGCGAGCACACAGGAGCAAAGACAAGCAGCGCAGCTTGATGCGTAGTAAAAAAAATAATAAATAGACAACTGGTCGACCTCATTAGAAATAAAAACCCAAAAGATTAGATAGACAAACAAACAAACACATAAATGTGGAGAGAAGGGCAGTGCGCGCAGGAGCAAAGGTAAACAGCAGACAGACCTGAATCCTTATCTTTACAAGGTCGACCTCAGAACTTTGTTCAGTTTGTCTCGTTGACGGATAATGGAAGGAAGGGCAGGCAACTGGTCGACTTCATTTTAATAAACAAATAAAAAATAAGATAAACTCTCAGGAATAGATAAATAATAACAAAAAAATTGTAAAGTGGAGAAAGCGAGAGCGCGCGAATGCACTCAAGCAAACACAAACAGCACAGCACGATGCGTATTTTTTTTAATTGACAAAATATATCAAAAATAAATCAAAAATAAAAATAAGTGGAAAAGGCGAGAGTGCGCGAGCACACAGGAGCAAAGACAAGCAGCGCTACTTGATGCGTAGTAAAAAAAATAATAAATAGACAACTGGTCGACCTCATTAGAAATAAAAACCCAAAAGATTAGATAGACAAACAAACAAAAACATAAATGTGGAGAGAAGGGCAGTGCGCGCAGGAGCAAAGGTAAACAGCAGACAGACCTGAATCCTTATCTTTACAAGGTCGACCTCAGAACTTTGTTCAGTTTGTCTCGGTGACGGATAATGGAAGGAAGGGCAGGCAACTGGTCGACTTCATTTAAATAAACAAATAAAAAATAAGATAAACTCTCAGGAATAGAGAAATAATAACAAAAAAATTGTAAAGTGGAGAAAGCGAGAGCCCGCGAATGCACTCAAGCAAACACAAACAGCACAGCACGATGCATATTTTTTTTTAATTGACAAAATAAATCAAAAATAAATCAAAAATAAAAATAAGTGGAAAAGGCGAAAGTGCGCGAGCACACAGGAGCAAAGACAAGCAGCGCAGCTTGAAGCGTAGTAAAAAAAATAATAAATAGACAACTGGTCGACCTCATTAGAAATAAAAACCCAAAAGATAGATAGACAAACAAACAAACACATAAATGTGGAGAGAAGGGCAGTGGGGGCAGGAGCAAAGGTAAACAGCAGACAGACCTGAATCCTTATCTTTACAAGGTCGACCTCAGAACTTTGTTCAGTTTGTCTCGGTGACGGATAATGGAAGGAAGGGCAGGCAACTGGTCGACTTCATTTAAATAAACAAATAAAAAATAATATAAACTCTCAGGAATAGATAAATAATAACAAAAAAATTGTAAAGTGGAGAAAGCGAGAGCGCACGAATGCACTCAAGCAAACACAAACAGCACAGCACGATGCGTATTTTTTTTTAAAATTGACAGAATAAATCAAAAATAAATCAAAAATAAAAATAAGTGGAAAAGGCTAGAGTGCGCGAGCACACAGGAGCAAAGACAAGCAGCGCATCCTGATGCGTAGTAAAAAAATAATAAATAGACAACTGGTCGACCTCATTAGAAATAAAAACCCAAAAGATTAAATAGACAAACAAACAAACACATGAATGTGGAGAGAAGGGCAGTGCGCGCAGGAGCAAAGGTAAACATCAGACAGACCTGAATCCTTATGTTTACAAGGTCGACCTCAGAACTTTGTTCAGTTTGTCTCGGTGACGGATAATGGAAGGAAGGGCAGGCAACTGGTCGACTTCATTTAAATAAACAAATAAAAAATAAGATAAACTCTCAGGAATAGACAAATAATAACAGAAAAATTGTAAAGTGGAGAAAGCGAGAGCGCGCGAATGCACTCAGGCAAACACAAACAGCACAGCACGATGCGTATTTTTTTTTAATTGACAAAATAAATCAAAAATAAATCAAAAATAAAAATAAGTGGAAAAGGCAAGAGTGCGCGAGCACACAGGAGCAAAGACAAGCAGCGCAGCTTGATGCGTAGTAAAAAAAATAATAAATAGACAACTGGTCGACCTCATTAGAAATAAAAACCCAAAAGATTAGATAGACAAACAAACAAACACATAAATGTGGAGAGAAGGGCAGTGCGCGCAGGAGCAAAGGTAAACAGCAGACAGACCTGAATCCTTATCTTTACAAGGTCGACCTCAGAAATTTGTTCAGTTTGTCTCGGTGACGGATAATGGAAGGAAGGGCAGGCAACTGGTCGACTTCATTTAAATAAACAAATAAAAAATATGTTAAACTCTCAGGAATAGATAAATAATAACAAAAAAATTGTAAAGTGGAGAAAGCGAGAGCGCGCGAATGCACTCAAGCAAACACAAACAGCACAGCACGATGCGTATTTTTTTTTAAAATTGACAAAATAAATCAAAAATAAATCAAAAATAAAAATAAGTGGAAAAGACGAGAGTGCGCGAGCACACAGGAGCAAAGACAAGCAGCGCAGCTTGATGCGTAGTAAAAAAAATAATAAATAGACAACTGGTCGACCTCATTAGAAATAAAAACCCAAAAGATTAGATAGACAAACAAACAACCACATAAATGTGGAGAGAAGGGCAGTGCGCGCAGGAGCAAAGGTAAACAGCAGACAGACCTGAATCCTTATCTTTACGAGGTCGACCTCACAACTTTGTTCAGTTTGTCTCGGTGACGGATAATGGAAGGAAGGGCAGGCAACTGGTCGACTTCATTTAAATAAACAAATAAAAAATAAGATAAACTCTCAGGAATAGATAAATAATAACAAAAAAATTGTAAAGTGGAGAAAGCGAGAGCGCGCGAATGCACTCAAGCAAACACAAACAGCACAGAACGATGCGTATTTTTTTTAAATTGACAAAATAAATCAAAAATAAATCAAAAATAAAAATACGTGGAAAAGGCGAGAGTGCGCGAGCACACAGGAGCAAAGACAAGCAGCCCAGCTTGATGCGTAGTAAAAAAAATAATAAATAGACAACTGGTCGAACTCATTAGAAATAAAAACCCAAAAGATTAGATAGACAAACAAACAAACACATAAATGTGGAGAGAAGGGCAGTGCGCGCAGGAGCAAAGGTAAACAGCAGACAGACCTGAATCCTTATCTTTACAAGGTCGACCTCAGAACTTTGTTCAGTTTGTCTCGGTGACTGATAATGGAAGGAAGGGCAGGCAACTGGTCGACTTCATTTAAATAAACAAATAAAAAATAAGATAAACTCTCAGGAGGAGATAAATAATAACAAAAAAATTGTAAAGTGGAGAAAGCGAGAGCGCGCGAATGCACTCAAGCAAACACAAACAGCACAGCACGATGCGTATTTTTTTTTAAATTGACAAAATAAATCAAAAATAAATCAAAAATAAAAATAAGTGGAAAAGGCGAGAGTGCGCGAGCACACAGGAGCAAAGACCAGCAGCGCAGCTTGATGCGTAGTAAAAAAAATAATAAATAGACAACTGGTCGACCTCATTAGAAATAAAAACCCAAAAGATTAGATAGACAAACAAACAAACACATAAATGTGGAGAGAAGGGCAGTGCGCGCAGGAGCAAAGGTAAACAGCAGACAGACCTGAATCCTTATCTTTACAAGGTCGACCTCAGAACTTTGTTCAGTTTGTCTCGGTGACGGATAATGGAAGGAAGGGCAGGCAACTGGTCGACTACATTTAAATAAACAAATAAAAAATAAGATAAACTCTCAGGAATAGATAAATAATAACAAAAAAATTGTAAAGTGGAGAAAGCAAGAGCGCGCGAATGCACTCAAGCAAACACAAACAGCACAGCACGATGCGTATTTTTTTTAAATTGACAAAATAAATCAAAAATAAATCAAAAATAAAAATAAGTGGAAAAGGCGAGAGTGCGCGAGCACACAGGAGCAAAGACAAGCAGCGCAGCTTGATGCGTAGTAAAAAAAATAATAAATAGACAACTGGTCGACCTCATTAGAAATAAAAACCCAAAAGATTAGATAGACAAACAAACAAACACATAAATGTGGAGAGAAGGGCAGTGCGCGCAGGAGCAAAGGTAAACAGCAGACAGACCTGAATCCTTATCTTTACAAGGTCGACCTCAGAACTTTGTTCAGTTTGTCTCGGTGACGGATAATGGAAGGAAGGGCAGGCAACTGGTCGACTACATTTAAATAAACAAATAAAAAATAAGATAAACTCTCAGGAATAGATAAATAATAACAAAAAAATTGTAAAGTGGAGAAAGCGAGAGCGCGCGAATGCACTCAAGCAAACACAAACAGCACAGCACGATGCGTATTTTTTTTAAATTGACAAAATAAATCAAAAATAAATCAAAAATAAAAATAAGTGGAAAAGGCGAGAGTGCGCGAGCACACAGGAGCAAAGACAAGCAGCGCAGCTTGATGCGTAGTAAAAAAAATAATAAATAGAAAACTGGTCGACCTCATTAGAAATAAAAACCCAAAAGATTAGATAGACAAACAAACACATAAATGTGGAGAGAAGGGCAGTGCGCGCAGGAGCAAAGAAACTGAATCCTTATCTTTACAAGGTCGACCTCAGAACTTTGTTCAGTTTGTCTCGGTGACGGATAAAGGAAGGAAGGGCAGGCAACTGGTCGACTTCATTTAAATAAACAAATAAAAATAAGATAAACTCTCAGGAATAGATAAATAATAACAAAAAAATTGTAAAGTGGAGAAAGCGAGAGCGCGTGAATGCACTCAAGCAAACACGAACAGCACAGCACGATGCGTATTTTTTTTTTAAATTGACAAAATAAATAAAAAATGAATAAAAAATAAAAATAAGTGGATAAGGCGAGAGTGCGCCAGTACACAGGAGCAAAGACAAGCAGCGCAGCTTGATGCGTAGTAAAAAAAAATAATAAATAGACAACTGGTCGACCTCATTAGAAATAAAAACCCAAAAGATTAGATAGACAAACAAACAAACACATAAATGTGGAGAGAAGGGCAGTGCGCGCAGGAGCAAAGGTAAACAGCAGACAGACCTGAATCCTTATCTTTACAAGGTCGACCTCAGAACTTTGTTCTGTTTGTCTCGGTGACGGATAATGGAAGGAAGGGCAGGCAACTGGTCGACTTCATTTAAATAAACAAATAAAAAATAAGATAAACTCTCAGGAATAGATAAATAATAACAAAAAAATTGTAAAGTGGAGAAAGCGAGAGCGCGCGAATGCACTCAAGCAAACACAAACAGCACAGCACGATGCGTATTTTTTTTAAATTGACAAAATAAATCAAAAATAAATCAAAAATAAAAATAAGTGGAAAAGGCGAGAGTGCGCGAGCACACAGGAGCAAAGACAAGCAGCGCAGCTTGATGCGTAGTAAAAAAAATAATAAATAGACAACTGGTCGACCTCATTAGAAATAAAAACCCAAAAGATTAGATAGACAAACAAACAAACACATAAATGTGGAGAGAAGGGCAGTGCGCGCAGGAGCAAAGGTAAACAGCAGACAGACCTGAATCCTTATCTTTACAAGGTCGACCTCAGAACTTTGTTCAGTTTGTCTCGGTGACGGATAATGGAAGGAAGGGCAGGCAACTGGTCGACTTCATTTAAATAAACGAATAAAAAATAAGATAAACTCTCAGGAATAGATAAATAATAACAAAAAAATTGTAAAGTGGAGAAAGCGAGAGCGGGCGAATGCACTCAAGCAAACACAAACAGCACAGCACGATGCGTATTTTTTTTAAATTGACAAAATAAATCAAAAATAAATCAAAAATAAAAATAAGTGGAAAAGGCGAGAGTGCGCGAGCACACAGGAGCAAAGACAAGCAGCGCAGCTTGATGCGTAGTAAAAAAAAATAATAAATAGACAACTGGTCGACCTCATTAGAAATAAAAACCCAAAAGATTAGATAGACAAACAAACAAACACATAAATGTGGAGAGAAGGGCAGTGCGCGCAGGAGCAAAGGTAAACAGCAGACAGACCTGAATCCTTATCTTTATAAGGTCGACCTCAGAACTTTGTTCAGTTTGTCTCGGTGACGGATAATGGAAGGAAGGGCAGGCAACTGGTCGACTACATTTAAATAAACAAATAAAAAATAAGATAAACTCTCAGGAGGAGATAAATAATAACAAAAAAATTGTAAAGTGGAGAAAGCGAGAGCGCGCGAATGCACTCAAGCAAACACAAACAGCACAGCACGATGCGTATTTTTTTTAAATTGACAAAATAAATCAAAAATAAATCAAAAATAAAAATAAGTGGAAAAGGCGAGAGTGCGCGAGCACACAGGAGCAAAGACAAGCAGCGCAGCTTGATGCGTAGTAAAAAAAATAATAAATAGACAACTGGTCGACCTCATTAGAAATAAAAACCCAAAAGATTAGATAGACAAACAAACAAACACATAAATGTGGAGAGAAGGGCAGTGCGCGCAGGAGCAAAGGTAAACAGCAGACAGACCTGAATCCTTATCTTTACAAGGTCGACCTCAGAACTTTGTTCAGTTTGTCTCGGTGACGGATAATGGAAGGAAGGGCAGGCAACTGGTCGACTTCATTTAAATAAACAAATAAAAAATAAGATAAACTCTCAGGAGGAGATAAATAATAACAAAAAAATTGTAAAGTGGAGAAAGCGAGAGCGCGCGAATGCACTCAAGCAAACACAAACAGCACAGCACGATGCGTATTTTTTTTTAAATTGACAAAATAAATCAAAAAAAAATCAAAAATAAAAATAAGTGGAAAAGGCGAAAGTGCGCGAGCACACAGGAGCAAAGACCAGCAGGGCAGCTTGATGCGTAGTAAAAAAAATAATAAATAGACAACTGGTCGACCTCATTAGAAATAAAAACCCAAAAGATTAGATAGACAAACAAACAAACACATAAATATGGAGAGAAGGGCAGTGCGCGCAGGAGCAAAGGTAAACAGCAGACAGACCTGAATCCTTATCTTTACAAGGTCGACCTCAGAACTTTGTTCAGTTTGTCTCGGTGACGGATAATGGAAGGAAGGGCAGGCAACTGGTCGACTTCATTTAAATAAACAAATAAAAAATAAGATAAACTCTCAGGAATAGATAAATAATAACAAAAAAATTGTAAAGTGGAGAAAGCGAGAGCGCGCGAATGCACTCAAGCAAACACAAACAGCACAGCACGATGCGTATTTTTTTTTAAATTGACAAAATAAATCAAAAATAAATCAAAAATAAAAATAAGTGGAAAAGGCGAGAGTGCGCGAGCACACAGGAGCAAAGACAAGCAGCGCAGCTTGATGCGTAGTAAAAAAAATAATAAATAGACAACTGGTCGACCTCATTAGAAATAAAAACCCAAAAGATTAGATAGACAAACAAACAAACACATAAATGTGGAGAGAAGGGCAGTGCGCGCAGGAGC
Organism: Perognathus longimembris pacificus; assembly: GCF_023159225.1. NCBI lineage: Eukaryota > Metazoa > Chordata > Mammalia > Rodentia > Heteromyidae > Perognathus > Perognathus longimembris. The sequence continues at coordinate 21,373 of NW_025958521.1, read as the reverse complement.
AAAGGTAAACAGCAGACAGACCTGAATCCTTATCTTTACAAGGTCGACCTCAGAACTTTGTTCAGTTTGTCTCGGTGACGGATAATGGAAGGAAGGGCAGGCAACTGGTCGACTTCATTTAAATAAACAAATAAAAAATAAGATAAACTCTCAGGAATAGATAAATAATAACAAAAAAATTGTAAAGTGGAGAAAGCGAGAGCGGGCGAATGCACTCAAGCAAACACAAACAGCACAGCACGATGCGTATTTTTTTTAAATTGACAAAATAAATCAAAAATAAATCAAAAATAAAAATAAGTGGAAAAGGCGAGAGTGCGCGAGCACACAGGAGCAAAGACAAGCAGCGCAGCTTGATGCGTAGTAAAAAAAAATAATAAATAGACAACTGGTCGACCTCATTAGAAATAAAAACCCAAAAGATTAGATAGACAAACAAACAAACACATAAATGTGGAGAGAAGGGCAGTGCGCGCAGGAGCAAAGGTAAACAGCAGACAGACCTGAATCCTTATCTTTACAAGGTCGACCTCAGAACTTTGTTCAGTTTGTCTCGGTGACGGATAATGGAAGGAAGGGCAGGCAACTGGTCGACTACATTTAAATAAACAAATAAAAAATATGATAAACTCTCAGGAGGAGATAAATAATAACAAAAAATTGTAAAGTGGAGAAAGCGAGAGCGCGCGAATGCACTCAAGCAATCACCAACAGCATAGCACGATGCGTATTTTTTTTAAATTGACAAAATAAATCAAAAATAAATCAAAAATAAAAATAAGTGGAAAAGGCGAGAGTGCGCGAGCACACAGGAGCAAAGACAAGCAGCGCAGCTTGATGCGTAGTAAAAAAAATAATAAATAGACAACTGGTCGACCTCATTAGAAATAAAAACCCAAAAGATTAGATAGACAAACAAACAAACACATAAATGTGGAGAGAAGGGCAGTGCGCGCAGGAGCAAAGGTAAACAGTAGACAGACCTGAATCCTTATCTTTACAAGGTCGACCTCAGAACTTTGTTCAGTTTGTCTCGGTGACGGATAATGGAAGGAAGGGCAGGCAACTGGTCGACTTCATTTAAATAAACAAATAAAAAATAAGATAAACTCTCAGGAGGAGATAAATAATAACAAAAAAATTGTAAAGTGGAGAAAGCGAGAGCGCGCGAATGCACTCAAGCAAACACAAACAGCACAGCACGATGCGTATTTTTTTTTAAATTGACAAAATAAATCAAAAATAAATCAAAAATAAAAATAAGTGGAAAAGGCGAGAGTGCGCGAGCACACAGGAGCAAAGACAAGCAGCGCAACTTGATGCGTAGTAAAAAAAATAATAAATAGACAACTGGTCGACCTCATTAGAAATAAAAACCCAAAAGATTAGATAGACAAACAAACAAACACATAAATGTGGAGAGAAGGGCAGTGCGCGCAGGAGCAAAGGTAAACAGCAGACAGACCTGAATCCTTATCTTTACAAGGTCGACCACAGAACTTTGTTCAGTTTGTCTCGGTGACGGATAATGGAAGGAAGGGCAGGCAACTGGTCGACTTCATTTAAATAAACAAATAAAAAATAAGATAAACTCTCAGGAATAGATAAATAATAACAAAAAAATTGTAAAGTGGAGAAAGCGAGAGCGCGCGAATGCACTCAAGCAAACACAAACAGCACAGCACGATGCGTATTTTTTTTAATTGACAAAATATATCAAAAATAAATCAAAAATAAAAATAGGTGGAAAAGGCGAGAGTGCGCGAGCACACAGGAGCAAAGACAAGCAGCGCAGCTTGATGCGTAGTAAAAAAAATAATAAATAGACAACTGGTCGACCTCATTAGAAATAAAAACCCAAAAGATTAGATAGACAACAAACAAACACATAAATGTGGAGAGAAGGGCAGTGCGCGCAGGAGCAAAGGTAAACAGCAGACAGACCTGAATCCTTATCTTTACAAGGTCGACCTCAGAACTTTGTTCAGTTTGTCTCGGTGACGGATAATGGAAGGAAGGGCAGGCAACTGGTCGACTTCATTTAAATAAACAAATAAAAAATAAGATAAACTCTCAGGAATAGATAAATAATAACAAAAAAATTGTAAAGTGGAGAAAGCGAGAGCGCGCGAATGCACTCAAGCAAACACAAACAGCACAGCACGATGCGTATTTTTTTTTTAAATTGACAAAATAAATCAAAAATAAATCAAAAATAAAAATAAGTGGAAAAGACGAGAGTGCGCGAGCACACAGGAGCAAAGACAAGCAGCGCATCCTGATGCGTAGTAAAAAAATAATAAATAGACAACTGGTCGACCTCATTAGATATAAAAACCCAAAAGATAGATAGACAAACAAACAAACACATAAATGTGGAGAGAAGGGCAGTGGGGGCAGGAGCAAAGGTAAACAGCAGACAGACCTGAATCCTTATCTTTACAAGGTCGACCTCAGAACTTTGTTCAGTTTGTCTCGGTGACGGATAATGGAAGGAAGGGCAGGCAACTGGTCGACTTCATTTAAATAAACAAATAAAAAATAATATAAACTCTCAGGAATAGATAAATAATAACAAAAAAAAATTGTAAAGTGGAGAAAGCGAGAGCGCACGAATGCACTCAAGCAAACACAAACAGCACAGCACGATGCGTATTTTTTTTTAAATTGACAAAATAAATCAAAAATAAATCAAAAATAAAAATAAGTGGAAAAGGCTAGAGTGCGCGAGCACACAGGAGCAAAGACAAGCAGCGCATCCTGATGCATAGTAAAAAAATAATAAATAGACAACTGGTCGACCTCATTAGAAATAAAAACCCAAAAGATTAAATAGACAAACAAACAAACACATGAATGTGGAGAGAAGGGCAGTGCGCGCCGGAGCAAAGGTAAACAGCAGACAGACCTGAATCCTTATGTTTACAAGGTCGACCTCAGAACTTTGTTCAGTTTGTCTCGGTGACGGATAATGGAAGGAAGGGCAGGCAACTGGTCGACTTCATTTAAATAAACAAATAAAAAATAAGATAAACTCTCAGGAATAGATAAATAATAACAAAAAAATTGTAAAGTGGAGAAAGCGAGAGCGCGCGAATGCACTCAGGCAAACACAAACAGCACAGCACGATGCGTATTTTTTTTTAATTGACAAAATAAATCAAAAATAAATCAAAAATAAAAATAAGTGGAAAAGGCAAGAGTGCGCGAGCACACAGGAGCAAAGACAAGCAGCGCAGCTTGATGCGTAGTAAAAAAAATAATAAATAGACAACTGGTCGACCTCATTAGAAATAAAAACCCAAAAGATTAGATAGACAAACAAACAAACACATAAATGTGGAGAGAAGGGCAGTGGGGGCAGGAGCAAAGGTAAACAGCAGACAGACCTGAATCCTTATCTTTACAAGGTCGACCTCAGAACTTTGTTCAGTTTGTCTCGGTGACGGATAATGGAAGGAAGGGCAGGCAACTGGTCGACTTCATTTAAATAAACAAATAAAAAATAAGATAAACTCTCAGGAATAGAGAAATAATAACAAAAAAAATTGTAAAGTGGAGAAAGCGAGAGCGCACGAATGCACTCAAGCAAACACAAACAGCACAGCACGATGCGTATTTTTTTTTAAAATTGACAAAATAAATCAAAAATAAATCAAAAATAAAAATAAGTGGAAAAGGCTAGAGTGCGCGAGCACACAGGAGCAAAGACAAGCAGCGCATCCTGATGCGTAGTAAAAAAATAATAAATAGACAACTGGTCGACCTCATTAGATATAAAAACCCAAAAGATTAAATAGACAAACAAACAAACACATGAATGTGGAGAGAAGGGCAGTGCGCGCAGGAGCAAAGGTAAACAGCAGACAGACCTGAATCCTTATCTTTACAAGGTCGACCTCAGAACTTTGTTCAGTTTGTCTCGGTGACGGATAATGGAAGGAAGGGCAGGCAACTGGTCGACTTCATTTAAATAAACAAATAAAAAATAAGATAAACTCTCAGGAATAGATAAAAAATAACAAAAAAATTGTAAAGTGGAGAAAGCGAGAGCCCGCGAATGCACTCAAGCAAACACAAACAGCACAGCACGATGCGTATTTTTTTTAAATTGACAAAATAAATCAAAAATAAATCAAAAATAAAAATAAGTGGAAAAGGCGAGAGTGCGCGAGCACACAGGAGCAAAGACAAGCAGCGCAGCTTGATGCGTAGTAAAAAAAATAATAAATAGACAACTGGTCGACCTCATTAGAAATAAAAACCCAAAAGATTAGATAGACAAACAAACAAACCCATAAATGTGGAGAGAAGGGCAGTGCGCGCAGGAGCAAAGGTAAACAGCAGACAGACCTGAATCCTTATCTTTACAAGGTCGACCTCAGAACTTTGTTCAGTTTGTCTCGGTGACGGATAATGGAAGGAAGGGCAGGCAACTGGTCGACTTCATTTTAATAAACAAATAAAAAATAAGATAAACTCTCAGGAATAGATAAATAATAACAAAAAAATTGTAAAGTGGAGAAAGCGAGAGCGCGCGAATGCATTCAAGCAAACACAAACAGCACAGCACGATGCGTATTTTTTTTAATTGACAAAATATATCAAAAATAAATCAAAAATAAAAATAAGTGGAAAAGGCGAGAGTGCGCGAGCACACAGGAGCAAAGACAAGCAGCGCTACTTGATGCGTAGTAAAAAAAATAATAAATAGACAACTGGTCGACCTCATTAGAAATAAAAACCCAAAAGATTAGATAGACAAACAAACAAAAACATAAATGTGGAGAGAAGGGCAGTGCGCGCAGGAGCAAAGGTAAACAGCAGACAGACCTAAATCCTTATCTTTACAAGGTCGACCTCAGAACTTTGTTCAGTTTGTCTCGGTGACGGATAATGGAAGGAAGGGCAGGCAACTGGTCGACTTCATTTAAATAAACAAATAAAAAATAAGATAAACTCTCAGGAATAGAGAAATAATAACAAAAAAATTGTAAAGTGGAGAAAGCGAGAGCCCGCGAATGCACTCAAGCAAACACAAACAGCACAGCACGATGCATATTTTTTTTAAATTGACAAAATAAATCAAAAATAAATCAAAAATAAAAATAAGTGGAAAAGGCAAGAGTGCGCGAGCACACAGGAGCAAAGACAAGCAGCGCAGCTTGATGCGTAGTAAAAAAAATAATAAATAGACAACTGGTCGACCTCATTAGAAATAAAAACCCAAAAGATTAGATAGACAAACAAACAAACACATAAATGTGGAGAGAAGGGCAGTGCGCGCAGGAGCAAAGGTAAACAGCAGACAGACCTGAATCCTTATCTTTACAAGGTCGACCTCAGAACTTTGTTCAGTTTGTCTCGGTGACGGATAATGGAAGGAAGGGCAGGCAACTGGTCGACTTCATTTAAATAAACAAATAAAAAATATGTTAAACTCTCAGGAATAGATAAATAATAACAAAAAATTGTAAAGTGGAGAAAGCGAGAGCGCGCGAATGCACTCAAGGAAACACAAACAGCACAGCACGATGCGTATTTTTTTTTAAATTGACAAAATAAATCAAAAATAAATCAAAAATAAAAATAAGTGGAAATGGCGAGAGTGCGCGAGCACACAGGAGCAAAGACAAGCAGCGCAGCTTTATGCGTAGTAAAAAAAATAATAAATAGACAACTGGTCGACCTCATTAGAAATAAAAACCCAAAAGATTAGATAGACAAACAAACAAACACATAAATGTGGAGAGAAGGGCAGTGCGCGAAGGAGCAAAGGTAAACAGCAGACAGACCTGAATCCTTATCTTTACAAGGTCGACCTCAGAACTTTGTTCAGTTTGTCTCGGTGACTGATAATGGAAGGAAGGGCAGGCAACTGGTCGAAATCATTTTAATAAACAAATAAAAAATAAGATAAACTCTCAGGAATAGATAAATAATAACAAAAAATTTGTAAAGTGGAGAAAGCAAGAGCGCGCGAATGCACTCAAGCAAACACAAACAGCACAGCACGATGCGTATTTTTTTTAATTGACAAAATATATCAAAAATAAATAAAAAATAAAAATAAGTGGAAAAGGCGAGAGTGCGCGAGCACACAGGAGCAAAGACAAGCAGCCCAGCTTGATGCGTAGTAAAAAAAATAATAAATAGAAAACAGGTCGACCTCATTAGAAATAAAAACCCAAAAGATTAGATAGACAAACAAACAAACACATAAATGTGGAGAGAAGGGCAGTGCGCGCAGGAGCAAAGGTAAACAGCAGACAGACCTGAATCCTTATCTTTACAAGGTCGACCTCAGAACTTTGTTCAGTTTGTCTCGGTGACGGATAATGGAAGGAAGGGCAGGCAACTGGTCGACTTCATTTAAATAAACAAATAAAAAATAATATAAACTCTCAGGAATAGATAAATTATAACAAAAAAAATTGTAAAGTGGAGAAAGCGAGAGCGCACGAATGCACTCAAGCAAACACAAACAGCACAGCACGATGCGTATTTTTTTTAAAATTGACAAAATAAATCAAAAATAAATCAAAAATAAAAATAAGTGGAAAAGGCGAGAGTGCGCGAGCACACAGGAGCAAAGACAAGCAGCGCATCCTGATGCGTAGTAAAAAAATAATAAATAGACAACTGGTCGACCTCATTAGATATAAAAACCCAAAAGATTAAATAGACAAACAAACAAACACATGAATGTGGAGAGAAGGGCAGTGCGCGCAGGAGCAAAGGTAAACAGCAGACAGACCTGAATCCTTATCTTTACAAGGTCGACCTCAGAACTTTGTTCAGTTTGTCTCGGTGACGGATAATGGAAGGAAGGGCAGGCAACTGGTCGACTTCATTTAAATAAACAAATAAAAAATAAGATAAACTCTCAGGAATAGATAAATAATAACAAAAAAATTGTAAAGTGGAGAAAGCGAGAGCCCGCGAATGCACTCAAGCAAACACAAACAGCACAGCACGATGCGTATTTTTTTTAAATTGACAAAATAAATCAAAAATAAATCAAAAATAAAAATAAGTGGAAAAGGCGAGAGTGCGCGAGCACACAGGAGCAAAGACAAGCAGCGCAGCTTGATGCGTAGTAAAAAAAATAATAAATAGACAACTGGTCGACCTCATTAGAAATAAAAACCCAAAAGATTAGATAGACAAACAAACAAACACATAAATGTGGAGAGAAGGGCAGTGCGCGCAGGAGCAAAGGTAAACAGCAGACAGACCTGAATCCTTATCTTTACAAGGTCGACCTCAGAACTTTGTTCAGTTTGTCTCGTTGACGGATAATGGAAGGAAGGGCAGGCAACTGGTCGACTTCATTTTAATAAACAAATAAAAAATAAGATAAACTCTCAGGAATAGATAAATAATAACAAAAAAATTGTAAAGTGGAGAAAGCGAGAGCGCGCGAATGCACTCAAGCAAACACAAACAGCACAGCACGATGCGTATTTTTTTTAATTGACAAAATATATCAAAAATAAATCAAAAATAAAAATAAGTGGAAAAGGCGAGAGTGCGCGAGCACACAGGAGCAAAGACAAGCAGCGCTACTTGATGCGTAGTAAAAAAAATAATAAATAGACAACTGGTCGACCTCATTAGAAATAAAAACCCAAAAGATTAGATAGACAAACAAACAAAAACATAAATGTGGAGAGAAGGGCAGTGCGCGCAGGAGCAAAGGTAAACAGCAGACAGACCTGAATCCTTATCTTTACAAGGTCGACCTCAGAACTTTGTTCAGTTTGTCTCGGTGACGGATAATGGAAGGAAGGGCAGGCAACTGGTCGACTTCATTTAAATAAACAAATAAAAAATAAGATAAACTCTCAGGAATAGAGAAATAATAACAAAAAAATTGTAAAGTGGAGAAAGCGAGAGCCCGCGAATGCACTCAAGCAAACACAAACAGCACAGCACGATGCATATTTTTTTTTAATTGACAAAATAAATCAAAAATAAATCAAAAATAAAAATAAGTGGAAAAGGCGAAAGTGCGCGAGCACACAGGAGCAAAGACAAGCAGCGCAGCTTGAAGCGTAGTAAAAAAAATAATAAATAGACAACTGGTCGACCTCATTAGAAATAAAAACCCAAAAGATAGATAGACAAACAAACAAACACATAAATGTGGAGAGAAGGGCAGTGGGGGCAGGAGCAAAGGTAAACAGCAGACAGACCTGAATCCTTATCTTTACAAGGTCGACCTCAGAACTTTGTTCAGTTTGTCTCGGTGACGGATAATGGAAGGAAGGGCAGGCAACTGGTCGACTTCATTTAAATAAACAAATAAAAAATAATATAAACTCTCAGGAATAGATAAATAATAACAAAAAAATTGTAAAGTGGAGAAAGCGAGAGCGCACGAATGCACTCAAGCAAACACAAACAGCACAGCACGATGCGTATTTTTTTTTAAAATTGACAGAATAAATCAAAAATAAATCAAAAATAAAAATAAGTGGAAAAGGCTAGAGTGCGCGAGCACACAGGAGCAAAGACAAGCAGCGCATCCTGATGCGTAGTAAAAAAATAATAAATAGACAACTGGTCGACCTCATTAGAAATAAAAACCCAAAAGATTAAATAGACAAACAAACAAACACATGAATGTGGAGAGAAGGGCAGTGCGCGCAGGAGCAAAGGTAAACATCAGACAGACCTGAATCCTTATGTTTACAAGGTCGACCTCAGAACTTTGTTCAGTTTGTCTCGGTGACGGATAATGGAAGGAAGGGCAGGCAACTGGTCGACTTCATTTAAATAAACAAATAAAAAATAAGATAAACTCTCAGGAATAGACAAATAATAACAGAAAAATTGTAAAGTGGAGAAAGCGAGAGCGCGCGAATGCACTCAGGCAAACACAAACAGCACAGCACGATGCGTATTTTTTTTTAATTGACAAAATAAATCAAAAATAAATCAAAAATAAAAATAAGTGGAAAAGGCAAGAGTGCGCGAGCACACAGGAGCAAAGACAAGCAGCGCAGCTTGATGCGTAGTAAAAAAAATAATAAATAGACAACTGGTCGACCTCATTAGAAATAAAAACCCAAAAGATTAGATAGACAAACAAACAAACACATAAATGTGGAGAGAAGGGCAGTGCGCGCAGGAGCAAAGGTAAACAGCAGACAGACCTGAATCCTTATCTTTACAAGGTCGACCTCAGAAATTTGTTCAGTTTGTCTCGGTGACGGATAATGGAAGGAAGGGCAGGCAACTGGTCGACTTCATTTAAATAAACAAATAAAAAATATGTTAAACTCTCAGGAATAGATAAATAATAACAAAAAAATTGTAAAGTGGAGAAAGCGAGAGCGCGCGAATGCACTCAAGCAAACACAAACAGCACAGCACGATGCGTATTTTTTTTTAAAATTGACAAAATAAATCAAAAATAAATCAAAAATAAAAATAAGTGGAAAAGACGAGAGTGCGCGAGCACACAGGAGCAAAGACAAGCAGCGCAGCTTGATGCGTAGTAAAAAAAATAATAAATAGACAACTGGTCGACCTCATTAGAAATAAAAACCCAAAAGATTAGATAGACAAACAAACAACCACATAAATGTGGAGAGAAGGGCAGTGCGCGCAGGAGCAAAGGTAAACAGCAGACAGACCTGAATCCTTATCTTTACGAGGTCGACCTCACAACTTTGTTCAGTTTGTCTCGGTGACGGATAATGGAAGGAAGGGCAGGCAACTGGTCGACTTCATTTAAATAAACAAATAAAATATAAGATAAACTCTCAGGAATAGATAAATAATAACAAAAAAATTGTAAAGTGGAGAAAGTGAGAGCGCGCGAATGCACTCAAGCAAACACAAACAGCACAGTACGATGCGTATTTTTTTTAAATTGACAAAATAAATCAAAAATAAATCAAAAATAAAAATAAGTGGAAATGGCGAGAGTGCGCGAGCACACAGGAACAAAGACAACCAGCGCAGCTTGATGCGTAGTAAAAAAAATAATAAATAGACAACTGGTCGACCTCATTAGAAATAAAAACCCAAAAGATTAGATAGACAAACAAACAAACACATAAATGTGGAGAGAAGGGCAGTGCGCGCAGGAGCAAAGGTAAACAGCAGACAGACCTGAATCCTTATCTTTACAAGGTCGACCTCAGAACTTTGTTCAGTTTGTCTCGGTGACGGATAATGGAAGGAAGGGCAGGCAACTGGTCGAAATCATTTTAATAAACAAATAAAAAATAAGATAAACTCTCAGGAATAGATAAATAATAACAAAAAATTTGTAAAGTGGAGAAAGCGAGAGCGCGCGAATGCACTCAAGCAAACACAAACAGCACAGCACGATGCGTATTTTTTTTAATTGACAAAATATATCAAAAATAAATCAAAAATAAAAATAAGTGGAAAAGGCGAGAGTGCGCGAGCACACAGGAGCAAAGACAAGCAGCGCAGCTTGATGCGTAGTAAAAAAAATAATAAATAGACAACTGGTCGACCTCATTAGAAATAAAAACCCAAAAGATTAGATAGACAACAAACAAACACATAAATGTGGAGAGAAGGGCAGTGCGCGCAGGAGCAAAGGTAAACAGCAGACAGACCTGAATCCTTATCTTTACAAGGTCGACCTCAGAACTTTGTTCAGTTTGTCTCGGTGACGGATAATGGAAGGAAGGGCAGGCAACTGGTCGACTTCATTTAAATAAACAAATAAAAAATAAGATAAACTCTCAGGAATAGATAAATAATAACAAAAAAATTGTAAAGTGGAGAAAGCGAGAGCGCGCGAATGCACTCAAGCAAACACAAACAGCACAGCACGATGCGTATTTTTTTTAAATTGACAAAATAAATCAAAAATAAATCAAAAATAAAAATAAGTGGAAAAGGCGAGAGTGCGCGAGCACACAGGAGCAAAGACAAGCAGCGCAGCTTGATGCGTAGTAAAAAAAATAATAAATAGACAACTGGTCGACCTCATTAGAAATAAAAACCCAAAAGATTAGATAGACAAACAAACAAACACATAAATGTGGAGAGAAGGGCAGTGCGCGCAGGAGCAAAGGTAAACAGCAGACAGACCTGAATCCTTATCTTTACAAGGTCGACCTCAGAACTTTGTTCAGTTTGTCTCGGTGACGGATAATGGAAGGAAGGGCAGGCAACTGGTCGACTTCATTTACATAAACAAATAAAATATATGATAAACTCTCAGGAATAGATAAATAATAAAAAAAAATGGAAAGTGGAGAAAGCGAGAGCGCGCGAATGCACTCAAGCAAACACAAACAGCACAGCACGATGCGTATTTTTTTTTAAAATTGACAAAATAAATCAAAAATAAATCAAAAATAAAAATAAGTGGAAAAGACGAGAGTGCGCGAGCACACAGGAGCAAAGACAAGCAGCGCATCCTGATGCGTAGTAAAAAAATAATAAATAGACAACTGGTCGACCTCATTAGATATAAAAACCCAAAAGATAGATAGACAAACAAACAAACACATAAATGTGGAGAGAAGGGCAGTGGGGGCAGTAGCAAAGGTAAACAGCAGACAGACCTGAATCCTTATCTTTACAAGGTCGACCTCAGAACTTTGTTCAGTTTGTCTCGGTGACGGATAATGGAAGGAAGGGCAGGCAACTGGTCGACTTCATTTAAATAAACAAATAAAAAATAATATAAACTCTCAGGAATAGATAAATAATAACAAAAAAAAATTGTAAAGTGGAGAAAGCGAGAGCGCACGAATGCACTCAAGCAAACACAAACAGCACAGCACGATGCGTATTTTTTTTTAAATTGACAAAATAAATCAAAAATAAATCAAAAATAAAAATAAGTGGAAAAGGCTAGAGTGCGCGAGCACACAGGAGCAAAGACAAGCAGCACATCCTGATGCGTAGTAAAAAAATAATAAATAGACAACTGGTCGACCTCATTAGAAATAAAAACCCAAAAGATTAAATAGACAAACAAACAAACACATGAATGTGGAGAGAAGGGCAGTGCGCGCAGGAGCAAAGGTAAACAGCAGACAGACCTGAATCCTTATGTTTACAAGGTCGACCTCAGAACTTTGTTCAGTTTGTCTCGGTGACGGATAATGGAAGGAAGGGCAGGCAACTGGTCGACTTCATTTAAATAAACAAATAAAAAATAAGATAAACTCTCAGGAATAGATAAATAATAACAAAAAAATTGTAAAGTGGAGAAAGCGAGAGCGCGCGAATGCACTCAGGCAAACACAAACAGCACAGCACGATGCGTATTTTTTTTTAATTGACAAAATAAATCAAAAATAAATCAAAAATAAAAATAAGTGGAAAAGGCAAGAGTGCGCGAGCACACAGGAGCAAAGACAAGCAGCGCAGCTTGATGCGTAGTAAAAAAAATAATAAATAGACAACTGGTCGACCTCATTAGAAATAAAAACCCAAAAGATTAGATAGACAAACAAACAAACACATAAATGTGGAGAGAAGGGCAGTGGGGGCAGGAGCAAAGGTAAACAGCAGACAGACCTGAATCCTTATCTTTACAAGGTCGACCTCAGAACTTTGTTCAGTTTGTCTCGGTGACGGATAATGGAAGGAAGGGCAGGCAACTGGTCGACTTCATTTAAATAAACAAATAAAAAATAAGGTAAACTCTCAGGAATAGAGAAATAATAACAAAAAAAATTGTAAAGTGGAGAAAGCGAGAGCGCACGAATGCACTCAAGCAAACACAAACAGCACAGCACGATGCGTATTTTTTTTTAAAATTGACAAAATAAATCAAAAATAAATCAAAAATAAAAATAAGTGGAAAAGGCTAGAGTGCGCGAGCACACAGGAGCAAAGACAAGCAGCGCATCCTGATGCGTAGTAAAAAAATAATAAATAGACAACTGGTCGACCTCATTAGATATAAAAACCCAAAAGATTAAATAGACAAACAAACAAACACATGAATGTGGAGAGAAGGGCAGTGCGCGCAGGAGCAAAGGTAAACAGCAGACAGACCTGAATCCTTATCTTTACAAGGTCGACCTCAGAACTTTGTTCAGTTTGTCTCGGTGACGGATAATGGAAGGAAGGGCAGGCAACTGGTCGACTTCATTTAAATAAACAAATAAAAAATATGATAAACTCTCAGGAATAGATAAATAATAACAAAAAAATTGTAAAGTGGAGAAAGCGAGAGCCCGCGAATGCACTCAAGCAAACACAAACAGCACAGCACGATGCGTATTTTTTTTAAATTGACAAAATAAATCAAAAATAAATCAAAAATAAAAATAAGTGGAAAAGGCGAGAGTGCGCGAGCACACAGGAGCAAAGACAAGCAGCGCAGCTTGATGCGTAGTAAAAAAAATAATAAATAGACAACTGGTCGACCTCATTAGAAATAAAAACCCAAAAGATTAGATAGACAAACAAACAAACACATAAATGTGGAGAGAAGGGCAGTGCGCGCAGGAGCAAAGGTAAACAGCAGACAGACCTGAATCCTTATCTTTACAAGGTCGACCTCAGAACTTTGTTCAGTTTGTCTCGGTGACGGATAATGGAAGGAAGGGCAGGCAACTGGTCGACTTCATTTTAATAAACAAATAAAAAATAAGATAAACTCTCAGGAATAGATAAATAATAACAAAAAAATTGTAAAGTGGAGAAAGCGAGAGCGCGCGAATGCATTCAAGCAAACACAAACAGCACAGCACGATGCGTATTTTTTTTAATTGACAAAATATATCAAAAATAAATCAAAAATAAAAATAAGTGGAAAAGGCGAGAGTGCGCGAGCACACAGGAGCAAAGACAAGCAGCGCTACTTGATGCGTAGTAAAAAAAAATAATAAATAGACAACTGGTCGACCTCATTAGAAATAAAAACCCAAAAGATTAGATAGACAAACAAACAAAAACATAAATGTGGAGAGAAGGGCAGTGCGCGCAGGAGCAAAGGTAAACAGCAGACAGACCTAAATCCTTATCTTTACAAGGTCGACCTCAGAACTTTGTTCAGTTTGTCTCGGTGACGGATAATGGAAGGAAGGGCAGGCAACTGGTCGACTTCATTTAAATAAACAAATAAAAAATAAGATAAACTCTCAGGAATAGAGAAATAATAACAAAAAAATTGTAAAGTGGAGAAAGCGAGAGCCCGCGAATGCACTCAAGCAAACACAAACAGCACAGCACGATGCATATTTTTTTTAAATTGACAAAATAAATCAAAAATAAATCAAAAATAAAAATAAGTGGAAAAGGCGAAAGTGCGCGAGCACACAGGAGCAAAGACAAGCAGCGCAGCTTGAAGCGTAGTAAAAAAAATAATAAATAGACAACTGGTCGACCTCATTAGAAATAAAAACCCAAAAGATTAGATAGACAAACAAACAAACACATAAATGTGGAGAGAAGGGCAGTGCGCGCAGGAGCAAAGGTAAACATCAGACAGACCTGAATCCTTATGTTTACAAGGTCGACCTCAGAACTTTGTTCAGTTTGTCTCGGTGACGGATAATGGAAGGAAGGGCAGGCAACTGGTCGACTTCATTTAAATAAACAAATAAAAAATAAGATAAACTCTCAGGAATAGAGAAATAATAACAAAAAAATTGTAAAGTGGAGAAAGCGAGAGCGCGCGAATGCACTCAGGCAAACACAAACAGCACAGCACGATGAGTATTTTTTTAATTGACAAAATAAATCAAAAATAAATCAAAAATAAAAATAAGTGGAAAAGGCAAGAGTGCGCGAGCACACAGGAGCAAAGACAAGCAGCGCAGCTTGATGCGTAGTAAAAAAAATAATAAATAGACAACTGGTCGACCTCATTAGAAATAAAAACCCAAAAGATTAGATAGACAAACAAACAAACACATAAATGTGGAGAGAAGGGCAGTGCGCGCAGGAGCAAAGGTAAACAGCAGACAGACCTGAATCCTTATCTTTACAAGGTCGGCCTCAGAAATTTGTTCAGTTTGTCTCGGTGACGGATAATGGAAGGAAGGGCAGGCAACTGGTCGACTTCATTTAAATAAACAAATAAAAAATATGTTAAACTCTCAGGAATAGATAAATAATAACAAAAAATTGTAAAGTGGAGAAAGCGAGAGCGCGCGAATGCACTCAAGCAAACACAAACAGCACAGCACGATGCGTATTTTTTTTTAAATTGACAAAATAAATCAAAAATAAATCAAAAATAAAAATAAGTGGAAAAGACGAGAGTGCGCGAGCACACAGGAGCAAAGACAAGCAGCGCAGCTTGATGCGTAGTAAAAAAAATAATAAATAGACAACTGGTCGACCTCATTAGAAATAAAAACCCAAAAGATTAGATAGACAAACAAACAACCACATAAATGTGGAGAGAAGGGCAGTGCGCGCAGGAGCAAAGGTAAACAGCAGACAGACCTGAATCCTTATCTTTACAAGGTCGACCTCAGAACTTTGTTCAGTTTGTCTCGGTGACGGATAATGGAAGGAAGGGCAGGCAACTGGTCGACTTCATTTAAATAAACAAATAAAAAATAATATAAACTCTCAGGAATAGATAAATTATAACAAAAAAAATTGTAAAGTGGAGAAAGCGAGAGCGCACGAATGCACTCAAGCAAACACAAACAGCACAGCACGATGCGTATTTTTTTTAAAATTGACAAAATAAATCAAAAATAAATCAAAAATAAAAATAAGTGGAAAAGGCGAGAGTGCGCGAGCACACAGGAGCAAAGACAAGCAGCGCATCCTGATGCGTAGTAAAAAAATAATAAATAGACAACTGGTCGACCTCATTAGATATAAAAACCCAAAAGATTAAATAGACAAACAAACAAACACATGAATGTGGAGAGAAGGGCAGTGCGCGCAGGAGCAAAGGTAAACAGCAGACAGACCTGAATCCTTATGTTTACAAGGTCGACCTCAGAACTTTGTTCAGTTTGTCTCGGTGACGGATAATGGAAGGAAGGGCAGGCAACTGGTCGACTTCATTTAAATAAACAAATAAAAAATAAGATAAACTCTCAGGAATAGATAAATAATAACAAAAAAATTGTAAAGTGGAGAAAGCGAGAGCCCGCGAATGCACTCAAGCAAACACAAACAGCACAGCACGATGCGTATTTTTTTTAAATTGACAAAATAAATCAAAAATAAATCAAAAATAAAAATAAGTGGAAAAGGCGAGAGTGCGCGAGCACACAGGAGCAAAGACAAGCAGCGCAGCTTGATGCGTAGTAAAAAAAATAATAAATAGACAACTGGTCGACCTCATTAGAAATAAAAACCCAAAAGATTAGATAGACAAACAAACAAACACATAAATGTGGAGAGAAGGGCAGTGCGCGCAGGAGCAAAGGTAAACAGCAGACAGACCTGAATCCTTATCTTTACAAGGTCGACCTCAGAACTTTGTTCAGTTTGTCTCGGTGACGGATAATGGAAGGAAGGGCAGGCAACTGGTCGACTTCATTTTAATAAACAAATAAAAAATAAGATAAACTCTCAGGAATAGATAAATAATAACAAAAAAATTGTAAAGTGGAGAAAGCGAGAGCGCGCGAATGCACTCAAGCAAACACAAACAGCACAGCACGATGCGTATTTTTTTTAATTGACAAAATATATCAAAAATAAATCAAAAATAAAAATAAGTGGAAAAGGCGAGAGTGCGCGAGCACACAGGAGCAAAGACAAGCAGCGCTACTTGATGCGTAGTAAAAAAAATAATAAATAGACAACTGGTCGACCTCATTAGAAATAAAAACCCAAAAGATTAGATAGACAAACAAACAAAAACATAAATGTGGAGAGAAGGGCAGTGCGCGCAGGAGCAAAGGTAAACAGCAGACAGACCTGAATCCTTATCTTTACAAGGTCGACCTCAGAACTTTGTTCAGTTTGTCTCGGTGACGGATAATGGAAGGAAGGGCAGGCAACTGGTCGACTTCATTTAAATAAACAAATAAAAAATAAGATAAACTCTCAGGAATAGAGAAATAATAACAAAAAAATTGTAAAGTGGAGAAAGCGAGAGCCCGCGAATGCACTCAAGCAAACACAAACAGCACAGCACGATGCATATTTTTTTTTAATTGACAAAATAAATCAAAAATAAATCAAAAATAAAAATAAGTTGAAAAGGCGAAAGTGCGCGAGCACACAGGAGCAAAGACAAGCAGCGCAGCTTGAAGCGTAGTAAAAAAAATAATAAATAGACAACTGGTCGACCTCATTAGAAATAAAAACCCAAAAGATAGATAGACAAACAAACAAACACATAAATGTGGAGAGAAGGGCAGTGGGGGCAGGAGCAAAGGTAAACAGCAGACAGACCTGAATCCTTATCTTTACAAGGTCGACCTCAGAACTTTGTTCAGTTTGTCTCGGTGACGGATAATGGAAGGAAGGGCAGGCACTGGTCGACTTCATTTAAATAAACAAATGAAAAAATAATATAAACTCTCAGGAATAGATAAATAATAACAAAAAAATTGTAAAGTGGAGAAAGCGAGAGCGCACGAATGCACTCAAGCAAACACAAACAGCACAGCACGATGCGTATTTTTTTTTAAAATTGACAGAATAAATCAAAAATAAATCAAAAATAAAAATAAGTGGAAAAGGCTAGAGTGCGCGAGCACACAGGAGCAAAGACAAGCAGCGCATCCTGATGCGTAGTAAAAAAATAATAAATAGACAACTGGTCGACCTCATTAGAAATAAAAACCCAAAAGATTAAATAGACAAACAAACAAACACATGAATGTGGAGAGAAGGGCAGTGCGCGCAGGAGCAAAGGTAAACATCAGACAGACCTGAATCCTTATGTTTACAAGGTCGACCTCAGAACTTTGTTCAGTTTGTCTCGGTGACGGATAATGGAAGGAAGGGCAGGCAACTGGTCGACTTCATTTAAATAAACAAATAAAAAATAAGATAAACTCTCAGGAATAGACAAATAATAACAAAAAAATTGTAAAGTGGAGAAAGCGAGAGCGCGCGAATGCACTCAGGCAAACACAAACAGCACAGCACGATGCGTATTTTTTTTAATTGACAAAATAAATCAAAAATAAATCAAAATAAAAATAAGTGGAAAAGGCAAGAGTGCGCGAGCACACAGGAGCAAAGACAAGCAGCGCAGCTTGATGCGTAGTAAAAAAAATAATAAATAGACAACTGGTCGACCTCATTAGAAATAAAAACCCAAAAGATTAGATAGACAAACAAACAAACACATAAATGTGGAGAGAAGGGCAGTGCGCGCAGGAGCAAAGGTAAACAGCAGACAGACCTGAATCCTTATCTTTACAAGGTCGACCTCAGAAATTTGTTCAGTTTGTCTCGGTGACGGATAATGGAAGGAAGGGCAGGCAACTGGTCGACTTCATTTAAATAAACAAATAAAAAATATGTTAAACTCTCAGGAATAGATAAATAATAACAAAAAAATTGTAAAGTGGAGAAAGCGAGAGCGCGCGAATGCACTCAAGCAAACACAAACAGCACAGCACGATGCGTATTTTTTTTTAAAATTGACAAAATAAATCAAAAATAAATCAAAAATAAAAATAAGTGGAAAAGACGAGAGTGCGCGAGCACACAGGAGCAAAGACAAGCAGCGCAGCTTGATGCGTAGTAAAAAAAATAATAAATAGACAACTGGTCGACCTCATTAGAAATAAAAACCCAAAAGATTAGATAGACAAACAAACAACCACATAAATGTGGAGAGAAGGGCAGTGCGCGCAGGAGCAAAGGTAAACAGCAGACAGACCTGAATCCTTATCTTTACGAGGTCGACCTCACAACTTTGTTCAGTTTGTCTCGGTGACGGATAATGGAAGGAAGGGCAGGCAACTGGTCGACTTCATTTAAATAAACAAATAAAAAATAAGATAAACTCTCAGGAATAGATAAATAATAACAAAAAAATTGTAAAGTGGAGAAAGTGAGAGCGCGCGAATGCACTCAAGCAAACACAAACAGCACAGTACGATGCGTATTTTTTTTAAATTGACAAAATAAATCAAAAATAAATCAAAATAAAAATAAGTGGAAATGGCGAGAGTGCGCGAGCACACAGGAACAAAGACAACCAGCGCAGCTTGATGCGTAGTAAAAAAAATAATAAATAGACAACTGGTCGACCTCATTAGAAATAAAAACCCAAAAGATTAGATAGACAAACAAACAAACACATAAATGTGGAGAGAAGGGCAGTGCGCGCAGGAGCAAAGGTAAACAGCAGACAGACCTGAATCCTTATCTTTACAAGGTCGACCTCAGAACTTTGTTCAGTTTGTCTCGGTGACGGATAATGGAAGGAAGGGCAGGCAACTGGTCGAAATCATTTTAATAAACAAATAAAAAATAAGATAAACTCTCAGGAATAGATAAATAATAACAAAAAATTTGTAAAGTGGAGAAAGCAAGAGCGCGCGAATGCACTCAAGCAAACACAAACAGCACAGCACGATGCGTATTTTTTTTAATTGACAAAATATATCAAAAATAAATAAAAAATAAAAATAAGTGGAAAAGGCGAGAGTGCGCGAGCACACAGGAGCAAAGACAAGCAGCCCAGCTTGATGCGTAGTAAAAAAAATAATAAATAGACAACTGGTCGACCTCATTAGAAATAAAAACCCAAAAGATTAGATAGACAAACAAACAAACACATAAATGTGGAGAGAAGGGCAGTGCGCGCAGGAGCAAAGGTAAACAGCAGACAGACCTGAATCCTTATCTTTACAAGGTCGACCACAGAACTTTGTTCAGTTTGTCTCGGTGACGGATAATGGAAGGAAGGGCAGGCAACTGGTCGACTTCATTTAAATAAACAAATAAAAAATAAGATAAACTCTCAGGAATAGAGAAATAATAACAAAAAAATTGTAAAGTGGAGAAAGCGAGAGCCCGCGAATGCACTCAAGCAAACACAAACAGCACAGCACGATGCGTATTTTTTTTTAAATTGACAAAATAAATCAAAAATAAATCAAAAATAAAAATAAGTGGAAAAGGCGAAAGTGCGCGAGCACACAGGAGCAAAGACAAGCAGCGCAGCTTGATGCGTAGTAAAAAAAATAATAAATAGACAACTGGTCGACCTCATTAGAAATAAAAACCCAAAAGATAGATAGACAAACAAACAAACACATAAATGTGGAGAGAAGGGCAGTGGGGGCAGGAGCAAAGGTAAACAGCAGACAGACCTGAATCCTTATCTTTACAAGGTCGACCTCAGAACTTTGTTCAGTTTGTCTCGGTGACGGATAATGGAAGGAAGGGCAGGCAACTGGTCGACTTCATTTAAATAAACAAATAAAAAATAATATAAACTCTCAGGAATAGATAAATAATAACAAAAAAATTGTAAAGTGGAGAAAGCGAGAGCGAACGAATGCACTCAAACAAACACAAACAGCACAGCACGATGCGTATTTTTTTTTAAATTGACAAAATAAATCAAAAATAAATCAAAAATAAAAATAAGTGGAAAAGGCTAGAGTGCGCGAGCACACAGGAGCAAAGACAAGCAGCGCATCCTGATGCGTAGTAAAAAAATAATAAATAGACAACTGGTCGACCTAATTAGAAATAAAAACCCAAAAGATTAAATAGACAAACAAACAAACACATGAATGTGGAGAGAAGGGCAGTGCGCGCAGGAGCAAATGTAAACAGCAGACAGACCTGAATCCTTATGTTACAAGGTCGACCTCAGAACTTTGTTCAGTTTGTCTCGGTGACGGATAATGGAAGGAAGGGCAGGCAACTGGTCGACTTCATTTAAATAAACAAATAAAAAATAAGATAAACTCTCAGGAATAGATAAATAATAACAAAAAAATTGTAAAGTGGAGAAAGCGAGAGCGCGCGAATGCACTCAGGCAAACACAAACAGCACAGCACGATGCGTATTTTTTTTTAATTGACAAAATAAATCAAAAATAAAAATAAGTGGAAAAGGCAAGAGTGCGCGAGCACACAGGAGCAAAGACAAGCAGCGCAGCTTGATGCGTAGTAAAAAAAATAATAAATAGACAACTGGTCGACCTCATTAGAAATAAAAACCCAAAAGATTAGATAGACAAACAAACAAACACATAAATGTGGAGAGAAGGGCAGTGGGGGCAGGAGCAAAGGTAAACAGCAGACAGACCTGAATACTTATCTTTACAAGGTCGACCTCAGAACTTTGTTCAGTTTGTCTCGGTGACGGATAATGGAAGGAAGGGCAGGCAACTGGTCGACTTCATTTAAATAAACAAATAAAAAATAATATAAACTCTCAGGAATAGATAAATAATAACAAAAAAAATTGTAAAGTGGAGAAAGCGAGAGCGCACGAATGCACTCAAGC
>NW_025958520.1:0-28581 GCF_023159225.1 Perognathus longimembris pacificus | reverse complement strand
TTATTCTATTCTGAGAGTTTATCTTATTTTTTATTTGTTTATTTAAATGAAGTCGACCAGTTGCTTGCCCTTCCTTCCATTATCCGTCACCGAGACAAACTGAACAAAGTTCTGAGGTCGTCCTTGTAAAGATAAGGATTCAGGTCTGTCTGCTGTTTACCTTTGCTCCTGCGCGCACTGCCCTTCTCTCCACATTTATGTGTTTGTTTGTTTGTCTATCTAATCTTTTGCGTTTTTATTTCTAATGAGGTCGACCAATTGTCTATTTATTATTTTTTTTACTACGCATCAAGCTGCGCTGCTTGTCTTTGCTCCTGTGTGCTCGCGCACTCTCGCCTTTCCCACTTATTTTTATTTTTGATTTATTTTGATTTATTTTTTCAATTTTAAAAAAAATATGCATCGTGCTGTGCTGTTTGTGTTTGCTTGAGTGCATTCGCGGGCTCTCGCTTTCTCCACTTTACAATTTTTGTGATTATTTATCTATTCCTGAGAGTTTATCTTAATTTTTATTTGTTTATTTAAATGAAGTCGACCAGTTGCCTGCCCTTCCTTCCATTATCCGTCACCGAGACAAACTGAACAAAGTTCTGAGGTCGACCTTGTAAAGATAAGGATTCAGGTCTGTCTGCTGTTTACCTTTGCTCCTGCGCGCACTGCCCTTCTCTCCACATTTATGTGTTTGTTTGTTTGTCTATCTAATCTTTTGGGTTTTTATTTCTAATGAGGTCGACCAGTTGTCTATTAATTATTTTTTTTACTACGCATCAAGCTGCGCTGCTTGTCTTTGCTCCTGGGTGCTCGCGCACTCTCGCCTTTTCCACTTATTTTTATTTTTGATTTATTTTTGATTTATTTTGTCAATTTTAAAAAAAAATACGCATCGTGCTGTGCTGTTTGTGTTTGCTTGAGTGCATTCACGTGCTCTCTCTTTCTCCACTTTACAATTTTTTTGTTATTATTTATCTATTCCTGAGAGTTTATCTTATTTTTTATTTGTTTATTTAAATGAAGTCGACCAGTTGCCTGCCCTTCCTTCCATTATCCGTCACCGAGACAAACTGAACAAAGTTCTGAGGTCGACCTTGTAAAGATAAGGATTCAGGTCTGTCTGCTGTTTACCTTTGCTCCTGCGCGCACTGCCCTTCTCTCCACATTTATGTTTTTGTTTGTTTGTCTATCTAATCTTTTGGGTTTTTATTTCTAATGAGGTCGACCAGTTGTCTATTTATTATTTTTTTTACTACGCATCAAGCTGCGCTGCTTGTCTTTGCTCCTGGGTGCTCGCGCACTCTCGCCTTTTCCACTTATTTTTATTTTTGATTTATTTTTGATTTATTTTGTCAATTTTAAAAAAAATACGCATCGTGCTGTGCTGTTTGTGTTTGCTTGAGTGCATTCACGCGCTCTCGCTTTCTCCACTTTACAATTTTTTGTTATTATTTATCTATTCCTGAGAGTTTATCTTATTTTTTATTTTTTATTTAAATGAAGTCGACCAGTTGCCTGCCCTTCCTTCCATTATCCGTCACCGAGACAAACTGAACAAAGTTCTGAGGTCGACCTTGTAAAGATAAGGATTCAGGTCTGTCTGCTGTTTACCTTTGCTCCTGCGCGCACTGCCCTTCTCTCTACATTTATGTGTTTGTTTGTTTGTCTATCTAATCTTTTGGGTTTTTATTTCCAATGAGGTCGACCAGTTGTCTATTTATTATTTTTTTACTACGCATCAAGCTGCGCTGCTTGTCTTTGCTCCTGTGTGCTCGCGCACTCTCGCCTTTTCCACTTATTTTTATTTTTGATTTATTTTGTCAATTTAAAAAAAAAACGCATCGTGCTGTGCTGTTTGTGTTTGCTTGAGTGCATTCGCGCGCTCTCGCTTTCTCCACTTTACAATTTTTTTGTTATTATTTATCTATTCCTGAGAGTTTATCTTATTTTTTATTTGTTTATTTAAATGAAGTCGACCAGTTGCCTGCCCTTCCTTCCATTATCCGTCACCGAGACAAACTGAACAAAGTTCTGAGGTCGACCTTGTAAAGATAAGGATTCAGGTCTGTCTGCTGTTTACCTTTGCTCCTGCGCGCACTGCCCTTCTCTCCACATTTATGTGTTTGTTTGTTTGTCTATCTAATCTTTTGGGTTTTTATTTCTAATGAGGTCGACCAGTTGTCTATTTATTATTTTTTTTACTACGCATCAAGCTGCGCTGCTTGCTTTGCTCCTGTGTGCTCGCGCACTCTCGCCTTTTCCACTTATTTTTATTTTTGATTTATTTTTGATTTATTTTTGATTTATTTTGTCAATTTTTAAAAAAAATACGCATCGTGCTGTGCTGTTTGTGTTTGCTTGAGTGCATTCACGCGCTCTCGCTTTCTCCACTTTACAATTTTTTTGTTATTATTTATCTATTCCTGAGAGTTTATCTTATTTTTTATTTGTTTATTTAAATGAAGTCGACCAGTTGCTTGCCCTTCCTTCCATTATCCGTCACCGAGACAAACTGAACAAAGTTCTGAGGTCGACCTTGTAAAGATAAGGATTCAGGTCTGTCTGCTGTTTACCTTTGCTCCTGCGCGCACTGCCCTTCTCTCCACATTTATGTGTTTGTTTGTTTGTCTATCTAATCTTTTGCGTTTTTATTTCTAATGAGGTCGACCAGTTGTCTATTTATTATTTTTTTTACTACGCATCAAGCTGCGCTGCTTGTCTTTGCTCCTGTGTGCTCGCGCACTCTCGCCTTTTCCACTTATTTTTATTTTTGATTAATTTTTGATTTATTTTGTCAATTTTAAAAAAAAATACGCATCGTTCTGTGCTGTTTGTGTTTGCTTGAGTGCATTCGCGCGCTCTCGCTTTCTCCACTTTACAATTTTTTTGTTATTATTTATCTATTCCTGAGAGTTTATCTTATTTTTTATTTGTTTATTTAAATGAAGTCGACCAGTTCCCTGCCCTTCCTTCCATTATCCGTCACCGAGACAAACTGAACAAAGTTCTGAGGTCGACCTTGTAAAGATAAGGATTCAGGTCTGTCTGCTGTTTACTTTTCCTCCTGCGTGCACTGCCCTTCTCTCCACATTTATGTGTTTGTTTGTTTGTCTATCTAATCTTTTGGGTTTTTATTTCTAATGAGGTCGACCAGTTGTCTATTTATTATTTTTTTTACTACGCATCAAGCTGCGCTGCTTGTCTTTGCTGCTGTATACTCGCGCACTCTCGCCTTTTCCACTTATTTTTATTTTTGATTTATTTTTGATTTATTTTGTCAATTTAAAAAAAAAATACGCATCGTGCTGTGCTGTTTGTGTTTGCTTGAGTGCATTCGCGCGCTCTCGCTTTCTCCACTTTACAATATTTTGTTATTATTTATCTATTCCTGAGAGTTTATCTTATTTTTTATTTGTTTATTTAAATGAATTCGACCAGTTGCCTGCCCTTCCTTCCATTATCCGTCACTGAGACAAACTGAACAATGTTCTGAGGGCGACCTTGTAAAGATAAGGATTCAGGTCTGTCTGCTGTTTACCTTTGCTCCTGCGCGCACTGCCCTTCTCTCCACATTTATGTGTTTGTTTGTCTATCTAATCTTTTGGGTTTTTATTTCTAATGAGGTCGACCAGTTGTCTATTTATTATTTTTTTTAATACGCATCAAGCTGCGCTGCTTCTCTTTGCTCCTGTGTGCTCGCGCACTCTCGCCTTTTCCACTTATTTTTATTTTTGATTTATTTTTGATTTATTTTGTCAATTTAAAAAAAATACGCATCGTGCTGTGCTGTTTGTGTTTGCTTGAGTGCATTCGCGCGCTCTCGCTTTCTCCACTTTACAATTTTTTTGTTATTATTTATCTCTTCCTGAGAGTTTATCTTATTTTTTATTTGTTTATTTAAATGAAGTCGACCAGTTGCCTGCCCTTCCTTCTATTATCCGTCACCGAGACAAACTGAACAAAGTTCTGAGGTGGACCTTGTAAAGATAAGGATTCAGGTCTGTCTGCTGTTTACCTTTGCTCCTGCGCGCACTTCCCTTCTCTCCACATTTATGTGTTTGTTTGTTTGTCTATCTAATCTTTTGGGTTTTTATTTCTAATGAGGTCGACCAGTTGTCTATTTATTATTTTTTTTACTACGCATCAAGCTGCGCTGCTTGCCTTTGCTTCTGTGTGCTCGCGCACTCTCGCCTTTTCCACTTATTTTTATTTTTGATTTATTTTTGATTTATTTTTGATTTATTTTGTCAATTTAAAAAAAAATACGCATCGTGCTGTCCTGTTTGTGTTTACCTGAGTGCATTCACACGCTCTCGCTTTCTCCACATTACAATTTTTTTGTTATTATTTATCTATTCCTGAGAGTTTATCTTATTTTTTATTTGTTTATTTAAATGAAGTCGACCAGTTGCCTGCCCTTCCTTCCATTATCCGTCACCGAGACAAACTGAACAAAGTTCTGAGGTCGACCTTGTAAAGATAAGGATTCAGGTCTGTCTGCTGTTTACCTTTGCTCCTGCGCGCACTGCCCTTCTCTCCACATTTATGTTTTTGTTTGTTTGTCTATCTAATCTTTTGGGTTTTTATTTCTAATGAGGTCGACCAGTTGTCTATTTATTATTTTTTTTACTACGCATCAAGCTGCGCTGCTTGTCTTTGCTCCTGGGTGCTCGCGCACTCTCGCCTTTTCCACTTATTTTTATTTTTGATTTATTTTTGATTTATTTTGTCAATTTTAAAAAAAAATACGCATCGTGCTGTGCTGTTTGTGTTTGCTTGAGTGCATTCACGCGCTCTCGCTTTCTCCACTTTACAATTTTTTGTTATTATTTATCTATTCCTGAGAGTTTATCTTATTTTTTATTTTTTTATTTAAATGAAGTCGACCAGTTGCCTGCCCTTCCTTCCATTATCCGTCACCGAGACAAACTGAACAAAGTTCTGAGGTCGACCTTGTAAAGATAAGGATTCAGGTCTGTCTGCTGTTTACCTTTGCTCCTGCGCGCACTGCCCTTCTCTCTACATTTATGTGTTTGTTTGTTTGTCTATCTTATCTTTTGGGTTTTTATTTCTAATGAGGTCGACCAGTTGTCTATTTATTATTTTTTTACTACGCATCAAGCTGCGCTGCTTGTCTTTGCTCCTGTGTGCTCGCGCACTCTCGCCTTTTCCACTTATTTTTATTTTTGATTTATTTTGTCAATTTAAAAAAAAAACGCATCGTGCTGTGCTGTTTGTGTTTGCTTGAGTGCATTCGCGCGCTCTCGCTTTCTCCACTTTACAATTTTTTTGTTATTATTTATCTATTCCTGAGAGTTTATCTTATTTTTTATTTGTTTATTTAAATGAAGTCGACCAGTTGCCTGCCCTTCCTTCCATTATCCGTCACCGAGACAAACTGAACAAAGTTCTGAGGTCGACCTTGTAAAGATAAGGATTCAGGTCTGTCTGCTGTTTACCTTTGCTCCTGCGCGCACTGCCCTTCTCTCCACATTTATGTGTTTGTTTGTTTGTCTATCTAATCTTTTGGGTTTTTATTTCTAATGAGGTCGACCAGTTGTCTATTTATTATTTTTTTTACTACGCATCAAGCTGCGCTGCTTGCCTTTGCTCCTGTGTGCTCGCGCACTCTCGCCTTTTCCACTTATTTTTATTTTTGATTTATTTTTGATTTATTTTTGATTTATTTTGTCAATTTTTAAAAAAAATACGCATCGTGCTGTGCTGTTTGTGTTTGCTTGAGTGCATTCACGCGCTCTCGCTTTCTCCACTTTACAATTTTTTGTTATTATTTATCTATTCCTGAGAGTTTATCTTATTTTTTATTTGTTTATTTAAATGAAGTCGACCAGTTGCTTGCCCTTCCTTCCATTATCCGTCACCGAGACAAACTGAACAAAGTTCTGAGGTCGACCTTGTAAAGATAAGGATTCAGGTCTGTCTGCTGTTTACCTTTGCTCCTGCGCGCACTGCCCTTCTCTCCACATCTATGTGTTTGTTTGTTTGTCTATCTAATCTTTTGCGTTTTTATTTCTAATGAGGTCGACCAGTTGTCTATTTATTATTTTTTTTACTACGCATCAAGCTGCGCTGCTTGTCTTTGCTCCTGTGTGCTCGCGCACTCTCGCCTTTTCCACTTATTTTTATTTTTGATTAATTTTTGATTTATTTTGTCAATTTTAAAAAAAAATACGCATCGTTCTGTGCTGTTTGTGTTTGCTTGAGTGCATTCGCGCGCTCTCGCTTTCTCCACTTTACAATTTTTTTGTTATTATTTATCTATTCCTGAGAGTTTATCTTATTTTTTATTTGTTTATTTAAATGAAGTCGACCAGTTCCCTGCCCTTCCTTCCATTATCCGTCACCGAGACAAACTGAACAAAGTTCTGAGGTCGACCTTGTAAAGATAAGGATTCAGTTCTGTCTGCTGTTTACTTTTCCTCCTGCGTGCACTGCCCTTCTCTCCACATTTATGTGTTTGTTTGTTTGTCTATCTAATCTTTTGGGTTTTTATTTCTAATGAGGTCGACCAGTTGTCTATTTATTATTTTTTTTACTACGCATCAAGCTGCGCTGCTTGTCTTTGCTGCTGTATACTCGCGCACTCTCGCCTTTTCCACTTATTTTTATTTTTGATTTATTTTTGATTTATTTTGTCAATTTAAAAAAAAATACGCATCGTGCTGTGCTGTTTGTGTTTGCTTGAGTGCATTCGCGCGCTCTCGCTTTCTCCACTTTACAATATTTTGTTATTATTTATCTATTCCTGAGAGTTTATCTTATTTTTTATTTGTTTATTTAAATGAATTCGACCAGTTGCCTGCCCTTCCTTCCATTATCCGTCACTGAGACAAACTGAACAATGTTCTGAGGGCGACCTTGTAAAGATAAGGATTCAGGTCTGTCTGCTGTTTACCTTTGCTCCTGCGCGCACTGCCCTTCTCTCCACATTTATGTGTTTGTTTGTCTATCTAATCTTTTGGGTTTTTATTTCTAATGAGGTCGACCAGTTGTCTATTTATTATTTTTTTTAATACGCATCAAGCTGCGCTGCTTCTCTTTGCTCCTGTGTGCTGGCGCACTCTCGCCTTTTCCACTTATTTTTATTTTTGATTTATTTTTGATTTATTTTGTCAATTTAAAAAAAAATACGCATCGTGCTGTGCTGTTTGTGTTTGCTTGAGTGCATTCGCGCGCTCTCGCTTTCTCCACTTTACAATTTTTTTGTTATTATTTATCTCTTCCTGAGAGTTTATCTTATTTTTTATTTGTTTATTTAAATGAAGTCGACCAGTTGCCTGCCCTTCCTTCTATTATCCGTCACCGAGACAAACTGAACAAAGTTCTGAGGTGGACCTTGTAAAGATAAGGATTCAGGTCTGTCTGCTGTTTACCTTTGCTCCTGCGCGCACTTCCCTTCCCTCCACATTTATGTGTTTGTTTGTTTGTCTATCTAATCTTTTGGGTTTTTATTTCTAATGAGGTCGACCAGTTGTCTATTTATTATTTTTTTTACTACGCATCAAGCTGCGCTGCTTGCCTTTGCTTCTGTGTGCTCGCGCACTCTCGCCTTTTCCACTTATTTTTATTTTTGATTTATTTTTGATTTATTTTTGATTTATTTTGTCAATTTAAAAAAAATACGCATCGTGCTGTCCTGTTTGTGTTTACCTGAGTGCATTCACACGCTCTCGCTTTCTCCACATTACAATTTTTTTGTTATTATTTATCTATTCCTGAGAGTTTATCTTATTTTTTATTTGTTTATTTAAATGAAGTCGACCTGTTGCTTGCCCTTCCTTCCATTATCCGTCACCGAGACAAACTGAACATAGTTCTGAGGTCGACCTTGTAAAGATAAGGATTCAGGTCTGTCTGCTGTTTACCTTTGCTCCTGCGCGCACTGCCCTTCTCTCCACATTTATGTGTTTGTTTGTTTGTCTATCTAATCTTTTGCGTTTTTATTTCTAATGAGGTCGACCAGTTGTCTATTTATTATTTTTTTTACTACGCATCAAGCTGCGCTGCTTGTCTTTGCTCCTGTGTGCTCGCGCACTCTCGCCTTTTCCACTTATTTTTATTTATGATTTATTTTTGATTTATTTTGTCAATTTAAAAAAAAATACGCATCGTTCTGTGCTGTTTGTGTTTGCTTGAGTGCATTCGCGCGCTCTCGCTTTCTCCACTTTACAATTTTTTTGTTATTATTTATTTATTCCTGAGAGTTTATCTTATTTTTTATTTGTTTATTTAAATGAAGTCGACCAGTTCCCTGCCCTTCCTTCCATTATCCGTCACCGAGACAAACTGAACAAAGTTCTGAGGTCGACCTTGTAAAAATAAGGATTCAGGTCTGTCTGCTGTTTACCTTTGCTCTTGCCCGCACTGCCCTTCTCTGCACATTTATGTGTTTGTTTGTTTGTCTATCTAATCTTTTGGGTTTTTATTTCTAATGAGGTCGACCAGTTGTCTATTTATTATTTTTTTTACTACGCATCAAGCTGCGCTGCTTGTCTTTGCTCCTGTGTGCTCGCGCACTCTCGCCTTTTCCACTTATTTTTATTTTTGATTTATTTTTGATTTATTTTGTCAATGTTAAAAAAAATACGCATCGTGCTGTGCTGTTTGTGTTTGCTTGAGTGCATTCGCGCGCTCTCGCTTTCTCCACTTTACAATTTTTTTGTTATTATTTATCTATTCCTGAGTGTTTATCTTATTTTTTATTTGTTTATTTAAATGAAGTCGACCAGTTGCCTGCCCTTCCTTCCATTATCCGTCACGGAGACAAACTGAACAAAGTTCTGAGGTCGACCTTGTAAAGATAAGGATTCAGGTCTGTCTGCTGTTTACCTTTGCTCCTGCGCGCACTGCCCTTCTCTCCACATTTATGTGTTTGTTTGTTTGTCTATCTAATCTTTTGGGTTTTTATTTCTAATGAGGTCGACCAGTTGTCTATTTATTATTTTTTTTACTATGCATCAAGCTGCGCTGCTTGTCTTTGCTCCTGTGTGCTCGCGACTCTCGCCTTTTCCACTTATTTTTATTTTTGATTTATTTTGTCAATTTTAAAAAAAAAATACGCATCGTGCTGTGCTGTTTGTGTTTGCTTGAGTGCATTCGCGCGCTCTCGCTTTCTCCACTTTACAATGTTTTTGTTATTATTTATCTATTCCTGAGAGTTTATCTTATTTTTTATTTGTTTATTTAAATGAAGTCGACCAGTTGCCTGCCCTTCCTTCCATTATCCGTCACCGAGACAAACTGAACAAAGTTCTGAGGTCGACCTTGTAAAGATAAGGATTCAGGTCTGTCTGCTGTTTACCTTTGCTCCTGCGCGCACTGCCCTTCTCTCCACATTTATGTGTTTGTTTGTTTGTCTATCTAATCTTTTGGGTTTTTATTTCTAATGAGGTCGACCAGTTGTCTATTTATTATTTTTTTTACTACGCATCAAGCTGCGCTGCTTGCCTTTGCTCCTGTGTGCTCGCGCACTCTCGCCTTTTCCACTCATTTTTATTTTTAATTTATTTTTGATTTATTTTTGATTTATTTTGTCAATTTAAAAAAAAATACCCATCGTGCTGTCCTGTTTGTGTTTGCTTGAGTGCATTCACGCGCTCTCGCTTTCTCCACTTTACAATTTTTTTGTTATTATTTATCTATTCCTGAGAGTTTATCTTATTTTTTATTTGTTTATTTAAATGAAGTCGACCTGTTGCTTGCCCTTCCTTCCATTATCCGTCACCGAGGCAAACTGAACAAAGTTCTGAGGTCGACCTTGTAAAGATAAGGATTCAGGTCTGTCTGCTGTTTACCTTTGCTCCTGCCCGCACTGCCCTTCTCTCCACATTTATGTGTTTGTTTGTTTGTCTATCTAATCTTTTGGGTTTTTATTTCTAATGAGGTCGACCAGTTGTCTATTTATTATTTTTTTTACTACGCATCAAGCTGGGCTACTTGTCTTTGCTCCTGTGTGCTCGCGCACTCTCGCCTTTTCCACTTATTTTTATTTTTGATTTATTTTTGATTTATTTTGTCAATTTAAAAAAAAATACGCATCGTGCTGTGCTGTTTGTGTTTGCTTGAGTGCATTCGCGCGCTCTCGCTTTCTCCACTTTACAAATTTTTTGTTATTATTTATCTATTCCTGAGAGTTTATCTTATTTTTTATTCGTTTATTTAAATGAAGTCGACCAGGTGCCTGCCCTTCCTTCCATTATCCGTCACTGAGACAAACTGAACAATGTTCTGAGGGCGACCTTGTAAAGATAAGGATTCAGGTCTGTCTGCTGTTTACCTTTGCTCCTGCGCGCACTGCCCTTCTCTCCACATTTATGTGTTTGTTTGTCTATCTAATCTTTTGGGTTTTTATTTCTAATGAGGTCGACCAGTTGTCTATTTATTATTTTTTTTACTACGCATCAAGCTGCGCTGCTTCTCTTTGCTCCTGTGTGCTGGCGCACTCTCGCCTTTTCCACTTATTTTTATTTTTGATTTATTTTGATCAATTTTAAAAAAAAATACGCATCGTGCTGTGCTGTTTGTGTTTGCTTGAGTGCATTCGCGCGCTCTCGCTTTCTCCACTTTACAATTTTTTGTTATTATTTATCTCTTCCTGAGAGTTTATCTTATTTTTTATTTGTTTATTTAAATGAAGTCGACCAGTTGCCTGCCCTTCCTTCTATTATCCGTCACCGAGACAAACTGAACAAAGTTCTGAGGTGGACCTTGTAAAGATAAGGATTCAGGTCTGTCTGCTGTTTACCTTTGCTCCTGCGCGCACTTCCCTTCCCTCCACATTTATGTGTTTGTTTGTTTGTCTATCTAATCTTTTGGGTTTTTATTTCTAATGAGGTCGACCAGTTGTCTATTTATTATTTTTTTTACTACGCATCAAGCTGCGCTGCTTGCCTTTGCTCCTGTGTGCTCGCGCACTCTCGCCTTTTCCACTCATTTTTATTTTTAATTTATTTTTGATTTATTTTTGATTTATTTTGTCAATTTAAAAAAAATACGCATCGTGCTGTGCTGTTTGTGTTTACTTGAGTGCATTCGCGCGCTCTCGCTTTCTCCACTTTACAATTTTTTTGTTATTATTTATCTATTCCTGAGAGTTTATCTTATTTTTTATTTGTTTATTTAAATGAAGTCGACCTATTGCTTGCCCTTCCTTCCATTATCCGTCACCGAGACAAACTGAACAAAGTTCTGAGGTCGACCTTGTAAAGATAAGGATTCAGGTCTGTCTGCTGTTTACCTTTGCTCCTGCCCGCACTGCCCTTCTCTCCACATTTATGTGTTTGTTTGTTTGTCTATCTAATCTTTTGGGTTTTTATTTCTAATGAGGTCGACCAGTTGTCTATTTATTATTTTTTTTACTACGCATCAAGCTGGGCTACTTGTCTTTGCTCCTGTGTGCTCGCGCACTCTCGCCTTTTCCACTTATTTTTATTTTGATTTATTTTTGATTTATTTTGTCAATTTAAAAAGAAAATACGCATCGTGCTGTGCTGTTTGTGTTTGCTTGAGTGCATTCGCGCGCTCTCGCTTTCTCCACTTTACAATTTTTTTGTTATTATTTATCTATTCCTGAGAGTTTATCTTATTTTTTATTCGTTTATTTAAATGAAGTCGACCAGGTGCCTGCCCTTCCTTCCATTATCCGTCACCGAGACAAACTGAACAAAGTTCTGAGGTCGACCTTGTAAAGATAAGGATTCAGGTCTGTCTGCTGTTTACCTTTGCTCCTGCGCGCACTGCCCTTCTCTCCACATTTATGTGTTTGTTTGTTTGTGTATCTAATCTTTTGGGTTTTTATTTCTAATGAGGTCGACCAGTTGTCTATTTATTATTTTTTTTACTACGCATCAAGCTGCGCTGCTTGTCTTTGCTCTTGTGTGCTCGCGCACTCTCGCCTTTTCCACTTATTTTTATTTTTGATTTATTTTTGATTTATTTTGTCAATTTAAAAAAAATACGCATCGTGCTGTGCTGTTTGTGTTTGCTTGAGTGCATTCGCGCGCTCTTGCTTTCTCCACTTTACAATTTTTTTGTTATTATTTATCTATTACTGAGAGTTTATCTTATTTTTTAATTTGTTTATTTAAATGAAGTCGACCAGTTGCCTGCCCTTCCTTCCATTATCCGTCACCGGAGACAAACTGAACAAAGTTCTGAGGTCGACCTTGTAAAGATAAGGATTCAGGTCTGTCTGCTGTTTACCTTTGCTCCTGCGCGCACTGCCCTTCTCTCCACATTTATGTGTTTGTTTGTTTGTCTATCTAATCTTTTGGGTTTTTATTTCTAATGAGGTCGACCAGTTGTCTATTTATTATTTTTTTTACTAGGCATCAAGCTGCGCTGCTTGTCTTTGCTCCTGTGTGGTCGCGCACTCTCGCCTTTTCCACTTATTTTTATTTTTGATTTATTTTTGATTTATTTTGTCAATTTAAAAAAAATACGCATCGTGCTGTGCTGTTTGTGTTTGCTTGAGTGCATTCGCGCGCTCTCGCTTTCTCCACTTTACAATTTTTTTGTTATTATTTATCTATTCCTGAGAGTTTATCTTATTTTTTATTTGTTTATTTAAATGAAGTCGACCAGTTGCCTGCCCTTCCTTCCATTATCCGTCACCGAGACAAACTGAACAAAGTTCTGAAGTCGAACTTGTAAAGATAAGGATTCAGGTCTGTCTGCTCTTTACCTTTGCTCCTGCGCGCACTGCCTTTCTCCCCACATTTATGTGTTTGTTTGTTTGTCTATCTACTCTTTTGGGTTTTTATTTGTAATGAGGTCGACCAGTTGTCTATTTATTATTTTTTTTACTACGCATCTACCTGCGCTGCTTGTCTTTGCTCCTGTGTGCTCGCGCACTCTCGCCTTTTCCACTTATTTTTATTTATGATTTATTTTTGATTTATTTAGTCAATTAAAAAAAATACGCATCGTGCTGTGCTGTTGGTGTTTGCTTGAGTGCATTCGCGCGCTCTCGCTTTCTCCACTTTACAATTTTTTTTGTTATTATTTATCTATTCCTGAGAGTTTAACTTATTTTTTTTATTTATTTAAATGAAGTCGACCAGTTGCCTGCCCTTCCTTCCATTATCCGTCACCGAGACAAACTGAACAAAGTTCTGAGGTAGACCTTGTAAAGATAAGGATTAGGGTCTGTCTGCTGTTTACCTTTGCTCCTGCCCGCACTGCCCTTCTCTCCACATTTATGTGTTTGTTTGTTTGTCTATCTAATCTTTTGGGTTTTTATTTCTAATGAGGTCGACCAGTTGTCTATTTATTATTTTTTTTACTACGCATCAAGCTACGCTGATTGTCTTTGCTCCTGTGTGCTCGCGCACTCTCGCCTTTTCCACTTATTTTTATTTTTGATTTATTTTTGATTTATTCTGTCAATTTATAAAGAAATACGCATCGTGATGTGCTGTTTGTGTTTGCTTGAGTGCATTCGCGCGCTCTCGCTTTCTTCACTTTACAATTTTTTGTTATTATTTATCTATTCCTGAGAGTTTATCTTATTTTTTATTTGTTTATTTAAATGAAGTCGACCAGTTGCCTGCCCTTCCTTCCATTATCCGTCACCGAGACAAACTGAACATAGTTCTGAGGTCGACCTTGTAAAGATAAGGATTCAGGTCTGTCTGCTGTTTACCTTTGCTCCTGCGCGCACTGCCCTTCTCTCCACATTTATGTGTTTGTTTGTTTGTCTATCTAATCTTTTGGGTTTTTATTTCTAATGAGGTCGACCAGTTGTCTATTTATTATTTTTTTTACTACGCCTCAAGCTGCGCTGCTTGTGTTTGCTCCTGTGTGCTCGCGCACTCTCGCCTTTTCCACTTATTTATATTTTTGATTTATTTTTGATTTATTTTGTCAATTTAAAAAAAAATACGCATCGTGCTGTGCTGTTTGTGTTTGCTTGAGTGCATTCGCGCGCTCTCGCTTTCTCCACTTTACAATTTTTTTGTTATTATTTATCTATTCCTGAGAGTGTATCTTATTTTTTATTTGTTTATTTAAATGAAGTCGACCAGTTGCCTGCCCTTCCTTCCATTATCCGTCACCGAGACAAACTGAACAAAGTTCTGACGTCGACCTTGTAAAGATAAGGATTCAGGTCTGTCTGCTGTTTACCTTTGCTCCTGCCCGCACTGCCCTTCTCTCCACATTTATGTGTTTGTTTGTTTGTCTATCTAATCTTTTGGGTTTTTATTTCTAATGAGGTCGACCAGTTGTCTATTTATTATTTTTTTTACTACGCATCAAGCTGCCCTGCTTGTCTTTGCTCCTGTGTGCTCACGCACTCTCGCCTTTTCCACTTATTTTTATTTTTGATTTATGTTTGATTTACTTTGTCAATTTTTAAAAAAAATACGCATCGTGCTGTGCTGTTTGTGTTTTCTTGAGTGCATTCGCGCGCTCTCGCTTTCTGCACTTTACAATTTTTTTGTTATTATTTATCTATTCCTCAGAGTTTATCTTATTTTTTATTTGTTTATTTAAATGAAGTCGACCAGTTGCCTGCCCTTCCTTCCATTATCCGTCACCGAGACAAACTGAACAAAGTTCTGAGGTCGACCTTGTAAAGATAAGGATTCAGGTCTGTCTGCTGTTTACCTTTGCTCCTGCCCGCACTGCCCTTCTCTCCACATTTATGTGTTTGTTTGTTTGTCTATCTAATCTTTTGGTTTTTTATTTCTAATGAGGTCGACCAGTTGTCTATTTATTATTTTTTTTACTAGGCATCAAGCTGCGCTGCTTGTCTTTGCTCCTGTGTGGTCGCGCACTCTCGCCTTTTCCACTTATTTTTATTTTTGATTTATTTAGTCAATTAAAAAAAATACGCATCGTGCTGTGCTGTTGGTGTTTGCTTGAGTGCATTCGCGTGCTCTCGCTTTCTCCACTTTACAATTTTTTTATTATTTATCTATTCCTGAGAGTTTATCTTATTTTTTATTTGTTTATTTAAATGAAGTCGACCAGTTGCCTACCCTTCCTTCCATTATACGTCACCGAGACAAACTGAACAAAGTTCTGAGGTCGACCTTGTAAAGGTAAGGATTCAGGTCTGTCTGCTGTTTACCTTTGCTCCTGCGTGCACTTCCCTTCTCTCCACATTTATGTGTTTGTTTGTTTGTCTATCTAATCTTTTGGGTTTGTATTTCTAATGAGGTCGACCAGTTGTCTATTTATTATTTTTTTTACTACGCATCAAGCTGCGCTGCTTGTCTTTGCTCCTGTGTGCTCGCGCACTCTTGCCTTTTCCACTTATTTTTATTTTTGATTTATTTATGATTTATTTTGTCAATTTAAAAAAAATACGCATCGTGCTGTGCTGTTGGTGTTTGCTTGAGTGCATTCGCGCGCTCTCGCTTTCTCCACTTTACAATTTTTTGTTATTATTTATCTATTCCTGAGAGTGTATCTTATTTTTTATTTGTTTATTTAAATGACGTCGACCAGTTGCCTGCCCTTCCTTCCATTATCCGTCACCGAGACCATCTGAACAAAGTTCTGAGGTCGACCTTGTAAAGATAAGGATTCAGGTCTGTCTGCTGTTTACCTTTGCTCCTGCGCGCACTGCCCTTCTCTCCACATTTATGTGTTTGTTTGTTTGTCTATCTAATCTTTTGGGTTTTAATTTCTAATGAGGTCGACCAGTTGTCTATTTATTATTTTTTTTACTACGCATCAAGCTGCGCTGCTTGTCTTTGCTCCTGTGTGCTCGCGCACTCTCGCCTTTTCCACTTATTTTTTTTTTGATTTATTTTTTTTAATTATTTTGTCAATTTAAAAAAAATACGCATCGTGCTGTGCTGTTTGTGTTTGCTTGAGTGCATTCGCGCGCTCTCGCTTTCTCCACTTTACAATTTTTTTGTTATTATTTATCTATTCCTGAGAGTTTATCTTATTTTTTATTTGTTTATTTAAATGAAGTCGACCAGTTGCCTGCCCTTCCTTCCATTATCCGTCACCGAGACAAACTGAACAAAGTTCTGAGGTCGACCTTGTAAAGATAAGGATTCAGGTCTGTCTGCTGTTTACCTTTGCTCCTGCGCGCACTGCCCTTCTCTCCACATTTATGTGTTTGTTTGTTTGTCTATCTAATCTTTTGGGTTTTTATTTCTAATGAGGTCGACCAGTTGTCTATTTATTATTTTTTTTACTACGCATCAAGCTGCGCTGCTTGTCTTTGCTCCTGTGTGCTCGCGCACTCTCGCCTTTTCCACTTATTTTTATTTTTGATTTATTTTGTCAATTTAAAAAAAAAATACGCATCGTGCTGTGCTGTTTGTGTTTGCTTGAGTGCATTCGCGCGCTCTCGCTTTCTTCACTTTACAATTTTTTTGTTATTATTTATCT
Source organism: Perognathus longimembris pacificus (assembly GCF_023159225.1). Taxonomy (NCBI): domain Eukaryota; kingdom Metazoa; phylum Chordata; class Mammalia; order Rodentia; family Heteromyidae; genus Perognathus; species Perognathus longimembris. The sequence goes on along the minus strand of NW_025958520.1, from coordinate 12,216 downwards.
ATTCCTGAGAGTTTATCTTATTTTTTATTTGTTTATTTAAATGAAGTCGACCAGTTGCCTGCCCTTCCTTCCATTATCCGTCACCGAGACGAACTGAACAAAGTTCTGAGGTCGACCTTGTAAAGATAAGGATTCAGGTCTGTCTGCTGTTTACCTTTGCTCCTGCGCGCACTGCCCTTCTCTCCACATTTATGTGTTTGTTTGTTTGTCTATCTAATCTTTTGGGTTTTTATTTCTAATGAGGTCGACCAGTTGTCTATTTATTATTTTTTTTACTACGCATCAAGCTGCGCTGCTTGTCTTTGCTCCTGTGTGCTCGCGCACTCTCGCCTTTTCCACTTATTTTTATTTTTGATTTATTTTTGATTTATTTTGTCAATTTTAAAAAAAAATTCGCATCGTGCTGTGCTGTTTGTGTTTGCTTGAGTGCATTCGCGCGCTCTCGCTTTCTCCACTTTACAATTTTTTTGTTATTATTTATCTATTCCTGAGAGTGTATCTTATTTTTTATTTGTTTATTTAAATGAAGTCGACCAGTTGCCTGCCCTTCCTTCCATTATCCGTCACCGAGACAAACTGAACAAAGTTCTGAGGTCGACCTTGTAAAGATAAGGATTCAGGTCTGTCTGCTGTTTACCTTTGCTCCTGCCCGCACTGCCCTTCTCTCCACATTTATGTGTTTGTTTGTTTGTCTATCTAATCTTTTGGGTTTTTATTTCTAATGAGGTCGACCAGTTGTCTATTTATTATTTTTTTTACTACGCATCAAGCTGCGCTGCTTGTCTTTGCTCCTGTGTGCTCGCGCACTCTCGCCTTTTCCACTTATTTTTATTTTTGATTTATTTTTGATTTATTTTGTCAATTTAAAAAAAATACGCATCGTGCTGTGCTGTTTGTGTTTGCTTGAGTGCATTCGCGCGCTCTCGCTTTCTCCACTTTACAATTTTATGTTATTATTTATCTATTCCTGAGAGTTTATCTTATTTTTTATTTGTTTATTTAAATGAAGTCGACCAGTTGCCTGCCCTTCCTTCCATTATCCGTCACCGAGACAAACTGAACAAAGTTCTGAGGTCGACCTTGTAACGATAAGGATTCAGGTCTGTCTGCTGTTTACCTTTGCTCCTGCGCGCACTGCCCTTCTCTCCACATTTATGTGTTTGTTTGTTTGTCTATCTAATCTTTTGGGTTTTTATTTCTAATGAGGTCGACCAGTTGTCTATTTATTATTTTTTTTACTACGCATCAAGATGCGCTGCTTGTCTTTGCTCCTGTGTGCTCGCGCACTCTCGCCTTTTCCACTTATTTTTATTTTTGATTTATTTAGTCAATTAAAAAAAATACGCATCGTGCTGTGCTGTTGGTGTTTGCTTGTGTGCATTCGCGCGCTCTCGCTTTCTCCACTTTACAATTTTTTTATTATTTATCTATTCCTGAGAGTTTATCTTATTTTTTATTTGTTTATTTAAATGAAGTCGACCAGTTGCCTACACTTCCTTCCATTATACGTCACCGAGACAAACTGAACAAAGTTCTGAGGTCGACCTTGTAAAGATAAGGATTCAGGTCTGTCTGCTGTTTACCTTTGCTCCTGCGTGCACTTCCCTTCTCTCCACATTTATGTGTTTGTTTGTTTGTCTATCTAATATTTTGGGTTTGTATTTCTAATGAGGTCGACCAGTTGTCTATTTATTATTTTTTTTACTACGCATCAAGCTGCGCTGCTTGTCTTTGCTCCTGTGTGCTCGCGCACTCTTGCCTTTTCCACTTATTTTTATTTTTGATTTATTTATGATTTATTTTGTCAATTTAAAAAAAATACGCATCGTGCTGTGCTGTTGGTGTTTGCTTGAGTGCATTCGCGCGCTCTCGCTTTCTCCACTTTACAATTTTTTGTTATTATTTATCTATTCCTGAGAGTTTATCTTATTTTTTATTTGTTTATTTAAATGAAGTCGACCAGTTGCCTGCCCTTCCTTCCATTATCCGTCACCGAGACAAACTGAACAAAGTTCTGAGGTCGACCTTGTAAAGATAAGGATTCAGGTCTGTCTGCTGTTTACCTTTGCTCCTGCGCGCACTGCCCTTCTCTCCACATTTATGTGTTTGTTTGTTTGTCTATCTAATCTTTTGGGTTTTTATTTCTAATGAGGTCGACCAGTTGTCTATTTATTATTTTTTTTACTACGCATCAAGCTGCGCTGCTTGTCTTTGCTCCTGTGTGCTCGCGCACTCTCGCCTTTTCCACTTATTTTTATTTTTGATTTATTTTGTCAATTTAAAAAAAATACGCATCGTGCTGTGCTGTTTGTGTTTGCTTGAGTGCATTCGCGCGCTCTCGCTTTCTTCACTTTACAATTTTTTTGTTATTATTTATCTATTCCTGAGAGTTTATCTTATTTTTTATTTGTTTATTTAAATGAAGTCGACCAGTTGCCTGCCCTTCCTTCCATTATCCGTCACCGAGACGAACTGAACAAAGTTCTGAGGTCGACCTTGTAAAGATAAGGATTCAGGTCTGTCTGCTGTTTACCTTTGCTCCTGCGCGCACTGCCCTTCTCTCCACATTTATGTGTTTGTTTGTTTGTCTATCTAATCTTTTGGGTTTTTATTTCTAATGAGGTCGACCAGTTGTCTATTTATTATTTTTTTTACTACGCATCAAGCTGCGCTGCTTGTCTTTGCTCCTGTGTGCTCGCGCACTCTCGCCTTTTCCACTTATTTTTATTTTTGATTTATTTTTGATTTATTTTGTCAATTTTAAAAAAAAATACGCATCGTGCTGTGCTGTTTGTGTTTGCTTGAGTGCATTCGCGCGCTCTCGCTTTCTCCACTTTACAATTTTTTGTTATTATTTATCTATTCCTGAGAGTGTATCTTATTTTTTATTTGTTTATTTAAATGAAGTCGACCAGTTGCCTGCCCTTCCTTCCATTATCCGTCACCGAGACAAACTGAACAAAGTTCTGAGGTCGACCTTGTAAAGATAAGGATTCAGGTCTGTCTGCTGTTTACCTTTGCTCCTGCCCGCACTGCCCTTCTCTCCACATTTATGTGTTTGTTTGTTTGTCTATCTAATCTTTTGGGTTTTTATTTCTAATGAGGTCGACCAGTTGTCTATTTATTAGTTTTTTTACTACGCATCAAGCTGCGCTGCTTGTCTTTGCTCCTGTGTGCTCGCGCACTCTCGCCTTTTCCACTTATTTTTATTTTTGATTTATTTTTGATTTATTTTGTCAATTTAAAAAAAATACGCATCGTGCTGTGCTGTTTGTGTTTGCTTGAGTGCATTCGCGCGCTCTCGCTTTCTCCACTTTACAATTTTATGTTATTATTTATCTATTCCTGAGAGTTTATCTTATCTTTTATTTGTTTATTTAAATGAAGTCGACCAGTTGCCTGCCCTTCCTTCCATTATCCCTCACCGAGACAAACTGAACAAAGTTCTGAGGTCGACCTTGTAACGATAAGGATTCAGGTCTGTCTGCTGTTTACCTTTGCTCCTGCGCGCACTGCCCTTCTCTCCACATTTATGTGTTTGTTTGTTTGTCTATCTAATCTTTTGGGTTTTTATTGGTAATGAGGTCGACCAGTTGTCTATTTATTATTTTTTTTACTACGCATCAAGCTGCGCTGCTTGTCTTTGCTCCTGTGTGGTCGCGCACTCTCGCCTTTTCCACTTATTTTTATTTTTGATTTATTTATGATTTATTTAGTCAATTAAAAAAAAATACGCATCGTGCTGTGCTGTTTGTGTTTGCTTGAGTGCATTGGCGCGCTCTTGCTTTCTCCACTTTACAATTTTTTTGTTATTATTTATCTATTCCTGAGAGTTTATCTTATTTTTTAGTTGTTTATTTAAATGAAGTCGACCAGTTGCCTGCCCTTCCTTCCATTATCCGTCACCGAGACAAACTGAACAAAGTTCTGAGGTCGACCTTGTAAAGATAAGGATTCAGGTCTGTCTGCTGTTTACCTTTACTCCTGCCCGCACTGCCCTTCTCTCCACATTTATGTGTTTGTTTGTTTGTCTATCTAATCTTTTGGGTTTTTATTTCTAATGAGGTCGACCAGTTGTCTATTTATTATTTTTTTTACTACGCATCAAGCTGCGCTGCTTGTCTTTGCTCCTGTGTGCTTGCGCACTCTCGCCTTTTCCACTTATTTTTATTTTTGATTTATTTTTGATTTATTTTGTCAATTTAAAAAAAATACGCATCGTGCTGTTCTGTTTGTGTTTGCTTGAGTGCATTCGCGCGCTCTCGCTTTCTCCACTTTACAATTTTTTTGTTATTATTTATCTATTCCTGACAGTTTATCTTATTTTTTATTTGTTTATTTAAATGAAGTCGACCAGTTGCCTGCCCTTCCTTCCATTATCCGTCACCGAGACAAACTGAACAAAGTTCTGAGGTCGACCTTGTAAAGATAAGGATTCAGGTCTGTCTGCTGTTTACCTTTGCTCCTGCGCGCACTGCCCTTCTCTCCACATTTATGTGTTTGTTTGTTTGTCTATCTAATCTTTTGGGTATTTATTTCTAATGAGGTCGACCAGTTGTCTATTTATTATTTTTTTTACTACGCATCAAGCTGGGCTGCTTGACTTTGCTCCTGTGTGCTCGCGCACTCTCGCCTTTTCCACTTATTTTTATTTTTGATTTATTTTTGATTTATTTTGTCAATTTTTTAAAAAAATAGGCATCGTGCTGTGCTGTTTTTGTTTGCTTGAGTGCATTCGCGCGCTCTCGCTTTCTCCACTTTACAATTTTTTTGTTATTATTTATCTATTCCTGAGAGTTTATCGTATTTTTTATTTGATTATTTAAATGAAGTCGACCAGTTGCCTGCCCTTCCTTCCATTATCCGTCACCGAGACAAACTGAACAAATTTCTGAGGTCGACCTTGTAAAGATAAGGATTCAGGTCTATCTGCTGTTTACCTTTGCTCCTGCGCGCACCGCCCTTCTCCCCACATTTATGTGTTTGTTTGTTTGTCTATCTAATCTTTTGTGTTTTTATTTCTAATGAGGTCGACCAGTTGTCTATTTATTATTTTTTTTACTACGCATCAAGCTGCGCTGCTTGTCTTTGCTCCTGTGTGCTCGGGCACTCTCGTCTTTTCCACTTATTTTTATTTTTGATTTATTTTTGATTTATGTTGTCAATTTTAAAAAAAAAAACGCATCGTGCTGTGCTGTTTGTGTTTGCTTGAGTGCATTCGCGCGCTCTCGCTTTCTCCACTTTACAATTTTTTTGTTATTATTTATCTATTCCTGAGAGTTTATCTTATTTTTTATTTGTTTATTTAAATGAGGTCGACCAGTTGCCTGCCCTTCCTTCCATTATCCCTCACCGAGACAAACTGAACAAATTTCTGAGGTCGACCTTGTAAAGATAAGGATTCAGGTCTGTCTGCTGTTTACCTTTGCTCCTGCGCGCACTGCCCTTCTCTCCACATTTATGTGTTTGTTTGTTTGTCTATCTAATCTTTTGGGTTTTTATTTCTAATGAGGTCGACCAGTTGTCTATTTATTATTTTTTTTACTACGCATCAAGCTGCGCTGCTTGTCTTTGCTCCTGTGTGCTCGCGCACTCTCGCCTTTTCCACTTATTTTTATTTTTGATTTATTTTTTATTTATTTTGTCAATTTAAAAAAAAAATACGCATCGTGCTGTGCTGTTTGTGTGTGCATGAGTGCATTCGCGCGCTCTCGCTTTCTCCACTTTACAATGTTTTTGTTATTATTTATCTATTCCTGAGAGTTTATCTTATTTTTTATTTGTTTATTTAAATGAAGTCGACCAGTTGCCTGCCCTTCCTTCCATTATCCGTCACCGAGACAAACTGAACAAAGTTCTGAGGTCGACCTTGTAAAGATAAGGATTCAGGTCTGTCTGCTGTTTACCTTTGCTCCTGCGCGCACTGCCCTTCTCTCCACATTTATGTGTTTGTTTGTTTGTCTATCTAATCTTTTGGGTTTTTATTTCTAATGAGGTCGACCAGTTGTCTATTTATTATTTTTTTTTACTACACATCAAGCTGCGCTGCTTATCTTTGCTCCTGTGTGCTCGCGCACTCTCGCCTTTTCCACTTATTTTTATTTTTGATTTATTTTTGATTTATTTTGTCAATTTTAAAAAAAAATACGCATCGTGCTGTGCTGTTTGTGTGTGCATGAGTGCATTCGCGCGCTCTCGCTTTCTCCACTTTACAATGTTTTTGTTATTATTTATCTATTCCTGAGAGTTTATCTTATTTTTTATTTGTTTATTTAAATGAAGTCGACCAGTTGCCTGCCCTTCCTTCCATTATCCGTCACCGAGACAAACTGAACAAAGTTCTGAGGTCGACCTTGTAAAGATAAGGATTCAGGTCTGTCTGCTGTTTACCTTTGCTCCTGCGCGCACTGCCCTTCTCTCCACATTTATGTGTTTGTTTGTTTGTCTATCTAATCTTTTGGGTTTTTATTTCTAATGAGGTCGACCAGTTGTCTATTTATTATTTTTTTTACTACGCATCAAGCTGCGCTGCTTGCCTTTGCTGCTGTGTGCTCGCGCACTCTCGCCTTTTCCACTTATTTTTTTTTGATTTATTTTTGATTTATTTTGTCAATTTAAAAAAAAATACGCATCGTGCTGTGCTGTTTGTGTTTGCTTGAGTGCATTCGCGCGCTCTCGCTTTCTCCACTTTACAATTTTTTTGTTATTATTTATCTATTCCTGAGAGTTTATCTTATTTTTTATTTGTTTATTTAAATGAAGTCGACCAGTTGCCTGCCCTTCCTTCCATTATCCGTCACCGAGACAAACTGAACAAAGTTTTGAGGTCGACCTTGTAAAGATAAGGTTTCAGGTCTGTCTGCTCTTTACCTTTGCTCCTGCGCGCACTGCCCTTCTCTCCACATTTATGTGTTTGTTTGTTTGTCTATCTAATCTTTTGGGTTTTTATTTCTAATGAGGTCGACCAGTTGTCTATTTATTATTTTTTTTACTACGCATCAAGCTGCGCTGCTTGTCTTTGCTGCTGTGTGCTCGCGCACTCTCGCCTTTTCCACTTATTTTTTTTGATTTATTTTTGATTTATTTTGTCAATTTAAAAAAAATACGCATCGTGCTGTGCTGTATGTGTTTGCTTGAGTGCATTCGCGCGCTCTCGCTTTCTCCACTTTACAATTTTTTTGTTATTATTTATCTATTCCTGAGAGTTTATCTTATTTTTTATTTGTTTATTTAAATGAAGTCGACCAGTTGCCTGCCCTTCCTTCCATTATCCATCACCGAGACAAACTGAACAAAGTTCTCAGGTCGACCTTGTAAAGATAAGGATTCAGGTCTGTCTGCTGCTAACCTTTGCTCCTGCGCCCACTGCCCTTCTCTCCACATTTATGTGTTTGTTTGTTTGTCTATCTAATCTTTTGGTTTTTTATTTCTAATGAGGTCGACCAGTTGTCTATTTATTATTTTTTTTACTACGCATCAAGCTGCGCTGCTAGTCTTTGCTGCTGTGTGCTCGCGCACTCTCGCCTTTTCCACTTATTTTTTTTTTATTTATTTTTGATTTATTTTGTCAATTTAAAAAAAAATACGCATCGTGCTGTGCTGTTTGTGTTTGCTTGAGTGCATTCGCGCGCTCTCGCTTTCTCCACTTTACAATTTTTTTGTTATTATTTATCAATTCCTGAGAGTTTATCTTATTTTTTATTTGTTTATTTAAATGAAGTCGACCAGTTGCCTGCCCTTCCTTCCATTATCCGTCACCGAGACAAACTGAACAAAGTTCTGAGGTCGACCTTGTAAAGATAAGGATTCAGGTCTGTCTGCTGTTTACCTTTGCTCCTGCGCGCACTACCCTTCTCTCCACATTCATGTGTTTGTTTGTTTGTCTATCTAATCTTTTGGGTTTTTATTTCTAATTTAGGTCGACCAGTTGTCTATTTATTATTTTTTTTACTACGCATGAAGCTGCGCTGCTTGTCTTTGCTCCTGTCTGCTCGCGCACTCTCGCCTTTTCCACTTATTTTTATTTTTGATTTATTTTTGATTTATTTTGTCAATTTAAAAAAAAAATACGCATCGTGCTGTGCTGTTTGTGTGTGCATGAGTGCATTCGCGCGCTCTCGCTTTCTCCACTTTACAATGTTTTTGTTATTATTTATCTATTCCTGAGAGTTTATCTTATTTTTTATTTGTTTATTTAAATGAAGTCGACCAGTTGCCTGCCCTTCCTTCCATTATCCGTCACCGAGACAAACTGAACAAAGTTCTGAGGTCGACCTTGTAAAGATAAGGATTCAGGTCTGTCTGCTGTTTACCTTTGCTCCTGCGCGCACTGCCCTTCTCTCCACATTTATGTGTTTGTTTGTTTGTCTATCTAATCTTTTGGGTTTTTATTTGTAATGAGGTCGACCAGTTGTCTATTTATTATTTTTTTTTACTACACATCAAGCTGCGCTGCTTATCTTTGCTCCTGTGTGCTCGCGCACTCTCGCCTTTTCCACTTATTTTTATTTTTGATTTATTTTTGATTTATTTTGTCAATTTAAAAAAAATACGCATCGTGCTGTGCTGTTTGTGTTTGCTTGAGTGCATTCGCGCGCTCTCGCTTTCTCCACTTTACAATTTTTTTGTTATTATTTATCTATTCCTGAGAGATTATCTTATTTTTTATTTGTTTATTTAAATGAAGTCGACCAGTTGCCTGCCCTTCCTTCCATTATCCGTCACCGAGACAAACTGAACAAAGTTCTGAGTTCGACCTTGTAAAGATAAGGATTCAGGTCTGTCTGCTGTTTACCTTTGCTCCTGCGCGCACTGCCCTTCTCTCCACATTTATGTGTTTGTTTGTTTGTCTATCTAATCTTTTGGGTATTTATTTCTAATGAGGTCGACCAGTTGTCTATTTATTATTTTTTTTACTACGCATCAAGCTGGGCTGCTTGACTTTGCTCCTGTGTGCTCGCGCACTCTCGCCTTTTCCACTTATTTTTATTTTTGATTTATTTTTGATTTATTTTGTCAATTTTTTAAAAAAATAGGCATCGTGCTGTGCTGTTTTTGTTTGCTTGAGTGCATTCGCGCGCTCTCGCTTTCTCCACTTTACAATTTTTTTGTTATTATTTATCTATTCCTGAGAGTTTATCGTATTTTTATTTGATTATTTAAATGAAGTCGACCAGTTGCCTGCCCTTCCTTCCATTATCCGTCACCGAGACAAACTGAACAAATTTCTGAGGTCGACCTTGTAAAGATAAGGATTCAGGTCTATCTGCTGTTTACCTTTGCTCCTGCGCGCACCGCCCTTCTCCCCACATTTATGTGTTTGTTTGTTTGTCTATCTAATCTTTTGTGTTTTTATTTCTAATGAGGTCGACCAGTTGTCTATTTATTATTTTTTTTACTACGCATCAAGCTGCGCTGCTTGTCTTTGCTCCTGTGTGCTCGGGCACTCTCGTCTTTTCCACTTATTTTTATTTTTGATTTATTTTTGATTTATGTTGTCAATTTAAAAAAAAAAAACGCATCGTGCTGTGCTGTTTGTGTTTGCTTGAGTGCATTCGCGCGCTCTCGCTTTCTCCACTTTACAATTTTTTTGTTATTATTTATCTATTCCTGAGAGTTTATCTTATTTTTTATTTGTTTATTTAAATGAGGTCGACCAGTTGCCTGCCCTTCCTTCCATTATCCCTCACCGAGACAAACTGAACAAATTTCTGAGGTCGACCTTGTAAAGATAAGGATTCAGGTCTGTCTGCTGTTTACCTTTGCTCCTGCGCGCACTGCCCTTCTCTCCACATTTATGTGTTTGTTTGTTTGTCTATCTAATCTTTTGGGTTTTTATTTCTAATGAGGTCGACCAGTTGTCTATTTATTATTTTTTTTACTACGCATCAAGCTGCGCTGCTTGTCTTTGCTCCTGTGTGCTCGCGCACTCTCGCCTTTTCCACTTATTTTTATTTTTGATTTATTTTTTATTTATTTTGTCAATTTAAAAAAAAAATACGCATCGTGCTGTGCTGTTTGTGTGTGCATGAGTGCATTCGCGCGCTCTCGCTTTCTCCACTTTACAATGTTTTTGTTATTATTTATCTATTCCTGAGAGTTTATCTTATTTTTTATTTGTTTATTTAAATGAAGTCGACCAGTTGCCTGCCCTTCCTTCCATTATCCGTCACCGAGACAAACTGAACAAAGTTCTGAGGTCGACCTTGTAAAGATAAGGATTCAGGTCTGTCTGCTGTTTACCTTTGCTCCTGCGCGCACTGCCCTTCTCTCCACATTTATGTGTTTGTTTGTTTGTCTATCTAATCTTTTGGGTTTTTATTTCTAATGAGGTCGACCAGTTGTCTATTTATTATTTTTTTTTACTACACATCAAGCTGCGCTGCTTATCTTTGCTCCTGTGTGCTCGCGCACTCTCGCCTTTTCCACTTATTTTTATTTTTGATTTATTTTTGATTTATTTTGTCAATTTTAAAAAAAAAATACGCATCGTGCTGTGCTGTTTGTGTGTGCATGAGTGCATTCGCGCGCTCTCGCTTTCTCCACTTTACAATGTTTTTGTTATTATTTATCTATTCCTGAGAGTTTATCTTATTTTTTATTTGTTTATTTAAATGAAGTCGACCAGTTGCCTGCCCTTCCTTCCATTATCCGTCACCGAGACAAACTGAACAAAGTTCTGAGGTCGACCTTGTAAAGATAAGGATTCAGGTCTGTCTGCTGTTTACCTTTGCTCCTGCGCGCACTGCCCTTCTCTCCACATTTATGTGTTTGTTTGTTTGTCTATCTAATCTTTTGGGTTTTTATTTCTAATGAGGTCGACCAGTTGTCTATTTATTATTTTTTTTACTACGCATCAAGCTGCGCTGCTTGCCTTTGCTGCTGTGTGCTCGCGCACTCTCGCCTTTTCCACTTATTTTTTTGATTTATTTTTGATTTATTTTGTCAATTTAAAAAAAAATACGCATCGTGCTGTGCTGTTTGTGTTTGATTGAGTGCATTCGCGCGCTCTCGCTTTCTCCACTTTACAATTTTTTTGTTATTATTTATCTATTCCTGAGAGTTTATCTTATTTTTTATTTGTTTATTTAAATGAAGTCGACCAGTTGCCTGCCCTTCCTTCCATTATCCGTCACCGAGACAAACTGAACAAAGTTTTGAGGTCGACCTTGTAAAGATAAGGTTTCAGGTCTGTCTGCTCTTTACCTTTGCTCCTGCGCGCACTGCCCTTCTCTCCACATTTATGTGTTTGTTTGTTTGTCTATCTAATCTTTTGGGTTTTTATTTCTAATGAGGTCGACCAGTTGTCTATTTATTATTTTTTTTACTACGCATCAAGCTGCGCTGCTTGTCTTTGCTGCTGTGTGCTCGCGCACTCTCGCCTTTTCCACTTATTTTTTTTGATTTATTTTGATTTATTTTGTCAATTTAAAAAAAATACGCATCGTGCTGTGCTGTATGTGTTTGCTTGAGTGCATTCGCGCGCTCTCGCTTTCTCCACTTTACAATTTTTTTGTTATTATTTATCTATTCCTGAGAGTTTATCTTATTTTTATTTGTTAATTTAAATGAAGTCGACCAGTTGCCTGCCCTTCCTTCCATTATCCATCACCGAGACAAACTGAACAAAGTTCTGAGGTCGACCTTGTAAAGATAAGGATTCAGGTCTGTCTGCTGCTAACCTTTGCTCCTGCGCCCACTGCCCTTCTCTCCACATTTATGTGTTTGTTTGTTTGTCTATCTAATCTTTTGGTTTTTTATTTCTAATGAGGTCGACCAGTTGTCTATTTATTATTTTTTTTACTACGCATCAAGCTGCGCTGCTTGTCTTTGCTGCTGTGTGCTCGCGCACTCTCGCCTTTTCCACTTATTTTTTTTTTATTTATTTTTGATTTATTTTGTCAATTTAAAAAAAAATACGCATCGTGCTGTGCTGTTTGTGTTTGCTTGAGTGCATTCGCGCGCTCTCGCTTTCTCCACTTTACAATTTTTTTGTTATTATTTATCAATTCCTGAGAGTTTATCTTATTTTTTATTTGTTTATTTAAATGAAGTCGACCAGTTGCCTGCCCTTCCTTCCATTATCCGTCACCGAGACAAACTGAACAAAGTTCTGAGGTCGACCTTGTAAAGATAAGGATTCAGGTCTGTCTGCTGTTTACCTTTGCTCCTGCGCGCACTACCCTTCTCTCCACATTCATGTGTTTGTTTGTTTGT
>NW_025958519.1:0-43358 GCF_023159225.1 Perognathus longimembris pacificus | reverse complement strand
TTGTCTATTTATTATTTTTTTTACTACGCATCAAGCTGCGCTGCTTGTCTTTGCTCCTGTGTGCTCGCGCACTCTCGCCTTTTCCACTTATTTTTATTTTTGATTTATTTTGTTAATTTTAAAAAAAAATACGCATCGTGCTGTGCTGTTTGTTTTAGCTTGAGTGCATTCGCGCGCTCTCGCTTTCTCCACTTTACAATTTTTTTGTTATTATTTATCTATTCCTGAGAGTTTATCTTATATTTTATTTGTTTATTTAAATGAAGTCGACCAGTTGCCTGCCCTTCCTTCCATTATCCGTCACCGAGACCAACTGAACAAAGTTCTGAGGTCGACCTTGTAAACATAAGGATTCAGGTCTGTCTGCTGTTTACCTTTGCTCCTGCGCGCACTGCCCTTCTCTCCACATTTATGTGTTTGTTTGTTTGTCTATCTAATCTTTTGGGTTTTTATTTCTAATGAGGTCGACCAGTTGTCTATTTATTATTTTTTTTACTACGCATCAAGCTGCGCTGCTTGTCTTTGCTCCTGTGTGCTCGCGCACTCTCTCCTTTTCATCTTATTTTTATTTTTGATTTATTTTTGATTTATTTTGTCAATTTAAAAAAAAATACGCATCGTGCTGTGCTGTTTGTGTTTGCTTGAGTGCATTCGCGCGCTCTCGCTTTCTCCACTTTACAATTGTTTTGTTATTATTTATCTATTCCTGAGAGTTTATCTTATTTTTTATTTGTTTATTTAAATGAAGTCGACCAGTTGCCTGCCCTTCCTGCCATTATCCGTCACCGAGACAAACTAAACAAAGTTCTGAGGTCGACCTTGTAAAGATAAGGATTCAGGTCTGTCTGCTGTTTACCTTTGCTCCTGCGCCCACTGCCCTTCTCTCCACATTAATGTGTTTGTTTGTTTGTCTATCTAATCTTTTGGGTTTTTATTTCTAATGAGGTCGACCAGTTGTCTATTTATTATTTTTTTTTACTACGCATAAAGCTGCGCTGCTTGTCTTTGCTACTGTGTGCTCGCGCACTCTCGCCTTTTCCACTTATTTTTATTTTTGATTTATTTTTGATTTATTTTGTCAATTTAAAAAAGAAATACGCATCGTGCTGTGCTGTTTGTGTTTGCTTGACTGCATTCGCTCGCTCTCGCTTTCTCCACTTTACAATTTTTTTGTTATTATTTATCTATTCCTGAGAGTTTATCTTATTTTTTATTTGTTTATTCAAATGAAGTCGACCAGTTGCCTGCCCTTCCCTCCATTATCCGTCACCGAGACAAACTGAACAAAGTTCTGAGGTCGACCTTGTAAAGATAAGGATTCACGTCTGTCTGCTGTTTACCTTTGCTCCTACCCGCACTGCCCTTCTCTCCACATTTATGTGTTTGTTTGTTTGTCTATCTAATGTTTGGGTTTTTATTTCTAATGAGGTCGACCAGTTGTCTATTTATTATTTTTTTTACTACGCATCAAGCTGCGCTGCTTGTCTTTGCTCCTGTGTGCTCGCGCACTCTCGCCTTTTCCACTTATTTTTATTTTTGATTTATTTTTGATTTATTTTGTCAATTTTAAAAAAAAATACGCATCGTGCTGTGCTGTTTTTGTTTGCTTGAGTACATTCGCAAGCTCTCGCTTTCTCCACTTTACAATTTTTTTGTTATTATTTATCTATTCCTGAGAGTTTATCTTATTTTTATTTGTTTATTTAAATGAAGTCGACCAGTTGCCTGCCCTTCCTTCCATTATCCGTCACCGAGACAAACTGAACAAAATTCTGAGGTCGACCTTGTAAAGATAAGGATTCAGGTCTGTCTGCTGTTTACCTTTGCTCCTGCCCGCACTGCCCTTCTCTCCACATTTATGTGTTTGTTTGTTTGTCTATCTAATCTTTTGGGTTTTTATTTCTAATGAGGTCGACCAGTTGTCTATTTATTATTTTTTTTACTACGCATCAAGCTGCGCTGCTTGTCTTTGCTCCTGTGTGCTCGCGCACTCTCGCCTTTTCCACTTATTTTTATTTTTGATTTATTTTTGATTTATTTTGTCAATTTTTAAAAAAAAATACGCATCGTGCTGTGCTGTTTGTGTTTGCTTGATTGCATTCGCGCGCACTCGCTTTCTCCACTATACAATTTTTTGTTATTATTTATCTATTCCTGAGAGTTTATCTTAGTTTTTATTTGTTTATTTAAATGAAGTCGAACAGATGCCTGCCCTTCCTTCCATTATCCGTCACCGAGACAAACTGAACAAAGTTCTGAGGTCGACCTTGTAAAGATAAGGATTCAGGTCTGTCTGCTGTTTACCTTTGCTCCTGTGCGCACTGCCCTTCTCTCTACATTTATGTGTTTGTTTGTTTGTCTATCTAATCTTTTGGGTTTTTATTTCTAATGAGGTCGACCAGTTGTCTATTTATTATTTTTTTTACTACGCATCAAGCTGCGCTGCTTGTCTTTGCTCCTGTGTGCTCGCGCACTCTCGCCTTTTCCACTTATTTTTATTTTTGATTTATTTTTGTTTTATTTTGTCAATTTAAAAAAAAATACGCATCGTGCTGTGCTGTTTGTGTTTGCTTGAGTGCATTCGCGCGCTCTCGCTTTCTCCACTTTACAATTTTTTTGTTATTATTTATCTATTCCTGAGAGTTTATCTTATTTTTTATTTGTTTATTTAAATGAAGTCGACCAGTTGCCTGCCCTTCCTTCCATTATCCGTCACCGAGACAAACTGAACAAAGTTCTGAGGTCGACCTTGTAAAGATAAGGATTCAGGTCTGTCTGCTGTTTACCTTTGCTCCTGCGCGCACTGCCCTTCTCTCCACATTTATGTGTTTGTTTGTTTGTCTATCTAATCTTTTGGGTTTTTATTTCTAATGAGGTCGACCAGTTGTCTATTATTTATTTTTTTTACTACGCATCAAGCTGCGCTGCTTGTCTTTGCTCCTGTGTGCTCGCGCACTCTCTCCTTTTCATCTTATTTTTATTTTTGATTTATTTTTGATTTATTTTGTCAATTTAAAAAAAAATACGCATCGTGCTGTGCTGTTTGTGTTTGCTTGAGTGCATTCGCGCGCTCTCGCTTTCTCCACTTTACAATTTTTTTGTTATTATTTATCTATTCCTGAGAGTTTATCTTATTTTTTATTTGTTTTTTTAAATGAAGTCGACCAGTTGCCTGCCCTTCCTTCCATTATCCGTCACCGAGACAAACTGAACAAAGTTCTGAGGTCGACCTTGTAAAGATAAGGATTCAGGTCTGTCTGCTGTTTACCTTTGCTCCTGCGCCCACTGCCCTTCTCTCCACATTTATGTGTTTGTTTGTTTGTCTATCTAATCTTTTGGGTTTTTATTTCTAATGAGGTCGACCAGTTGTCTATTTATTATTTTTTTTTACTACGCATCAAGCTGCGCTGCTAGTCTTTGCTCCTGTGTGCTCGCGCACTCTCGCCTTTTCCACTTATTTTTATTTTTGATTTATTTTTGTTCTATTTTGTCAATTTAAAAAAAATACGCATCGTGCTGTGCTGTTTGTGTTTGCTTGAGTGCATTCGCGCGCTCTCGCTTTCTCCACTTTACAATTTTTTTGTTATTATTTATCTATTCCTGAGAGTTTATCTTATTTTTTATTTGTTTATTTAAATGAAGTCGACCAGTTGCCTGCCCTTCCTTCCATTATCCGTCACCGAGACAAACTGAACAAAGTTCTGAGGTCGACCTTGTAAAGATAAGGATTCAGGTCTGTCTGCTGTTTACCTTTGCTCCTGCGCGCACTGCCCTTCTCTCCACATTTATGTGTTTGTTTGTTTGTCTATCTAAACTTTTGGGTTTTTATTTCTAATGAGGTCGACCAGTTGTCTATTTATTATTTTTTTTACTACGCATCAAGCTGCGCTGCTTGTCTTTGCTCCTGTGTGCTCGCGCACTCTCGCCTTTTCCACTTATTTTTATTTTTGATTTATTTTTGATTTATTTTGTCAATTTAAAAAAAATACGCATCGTGCTGTGCTGTTTGTGTTTGCTTGAGTGCATTCGCGCGCTCTCGCTTTCTCCACTTTACAATTTTTTTGTTATTATTTATCTATTCCTGAGAGTTTATCTTATTTTTTATTTGTTTATTTAAATGAAGTCGACCAGTTGCCTGCCCTTCCTTCCATTATCCGTCACCGAGACAAACTGAACAAAGTTCTGAGGTCGACCTTGTAAAGATAAGGATTCAGGTCTGTCTGCTGTTTACCTTTGCTCCTGCGCGCACTGCAATTCTCTCCACATTTATGTGTTTGTTTGTTTGTCTATCTAATCTTTTGGGTTTTTATTTCTAATGAGGTCGACCAGTTGTCTATTTATTATTTTTTTTACTACGCATCAAGCTGCGCTGCTTGTCTTTGCTCCTGTGTGATCGCGCACTCTCTCCTTTTCATCCTATTTTTATTTTTGATTTATTTTTGATTTATTTTGTCAATTTAAAAAAAATACTCATCGTGCTGTGCTGTTTGTGTTTGCTTGAGTGCATTCGCGCGCTCTCGCTTTCTCCACTTTACAATTTTTTTGTTATTATTTATCTATTGCTGAGAGTTTATCTTATTTTTTATTTGTTTATTTAAATGATGTCGACCAGTTGCCTGCCCTTCCTTCCATTATCCGTCACCGAGACAAACTGAACAAAGTTCTGAGGTCGACCTTGTAAAGATAAGGATTCAGGTCTGTCTGCTGTTTACCTTTGCTCCTGCGCGCACAGCCCTTCTCTCCACATTTATGTGTTTGTTTGTTTGTCTATCTAATCTTTTGGGTTTTTATTTCTAATGAGGTCGACCAGTTGTCTATTTATTATTTTTTTTTACTACGCATCAAGCTGCGCTGCTTGTCTGTGCTCCTGTGTGCTCGCGCACTCTCGCCTTTTCCACTTATTTTTATTTTTATTTATTTTTGTTTTATTTTGTCAATTTAAAAAAAAATACGCATCGTGCTGTGCTGTTTGTGTTTGCTTGAGTGCATTCGCGCGCTCTCGCTTTCTCCACTTTACAATTTTTTTGTTATTATTTATCTATTCCTGAGAGTTTATCTTATTTTTTATTTGTTTATTTAAATGAAGTCGACCAGTTGCCTGCCCTTCCTTCCATTATCGGTCACCGAGACAAACTGAACAAAGTTCTGAGGTCGACCTTGTAAAGATAAGGATTCAGGTCTGTCTGCTGTTTACCTTTGCTCCTGCGCGCAGTGCCCTTCTCTCCACATTTATGTGTTTGTTTGTTTGTCTATCTAAACTTTTGGGTTTTTATTTCTAATGAGGTCGACCAGTTGTCTATTTATTATTTTTTTTACTACGCATCAAGCTGCGCTGCTTGTCTTTGCTCCTGTGTGCTCGCACACTCTCGCCTTTTCCACTTATTTTTATTTTTGATTTATTTTTGATTTATTTTGTCAATTTAAAAATATACGCATCGTGCTGTGCTGTTTGTGTTTGTTTGAGTGCATTCGCGCGCTCTCGCTTTCTCCACTTTACAATTTTTTTGTTATTATTTATCTATTCCTGAGAGTTTATCTTAATTTTTATTTGTTTATTTAAATGAAGTCGACCAGTTGCCTGCCCTTCCTTCCATTATCCGTCACCGAGACAAACTGAACAAAGTTCTGAGGTCGACCTTGTAAAGATAAGGATTCAGGTCTGTCTGCTGTTTACCTTTGCTAATGCGCGCACTGCCCTTTTCACCACATTTATGTGTTTGTTTGTTTGTCTATCTAATCTTTTGGGTTTTTATTTCTAATGAGGTCGACCAGTTGTCTATTTATTATTTTTTTTACTACGCATCAAGCTGCGCTGCTTGTCTTTGCTCCTGTGTGCTCGCGCACTCTCGCCTTTTCCACTTATTTTTATTTTTGATTTATTTTTGATTTATTTTGTCAATTTTTAAAAAAAATACGCATCGTGCTGTGCTGTTTGTGTTTGCTTGAGTGCATTCGCGCGCTCTCGCTTTCTCCACTTTACAATTTTTTTGTTATTATTTATCTATTCCTGAGAGTTTATCTTACTTTTTATTTGTTTATTTAAATGAAGTCGACCAGTTGCCTGCCCTTCCTTCCATTATCCGTCACCGAGACAAACTGAACAAATTTCTGAGGTCGACCTTGTAAAGATAAGGATTCAGGTCTGTCTGCTGTTTACCTTTGCTCCTGCGCGCACTGCGCTTCTCTCCACATTTATGTGTTTGTTTGTTTGTCTATCTAATCTTTTGGGTTTTTATTTCTAAAGAGGTCGACCAGTTGTCTATTTATTATTTTTTTTACTACGCATCAAGCTGCGCTGCTTGGCTTTGCTCCTGTGTGCTCGCGCACTCTCGCCTTTTCCACTTATTTTTGTTTTTGATTTATTTTTGATTTATTTTGTCAATTTAAAAAAAAATACGCATCGTGCTGTGCTGTTTGTGTTTGCTTGAGTGCATTCGGGCGCTCTCGCTTTCTCCACTTTACAATTTTTTTGTTATTTTTTATCTATTCCTAAGATTTTATCTTATTTTTTATTTATTTAAATGAAGTCGACCAGTTGCCTGCCCTTCCTTCCATTATCCGTCACCGAGACAAACTGAACAAAGTTCTGAGGTCGACCTTGTAAAGATAAGGATTCAGGTCTGTCTGCTGTTTACCTTTGCTCCTGCGCCCACTACCCTTTTCTCCACATTTATGTGTTTGTTTGTTTGTCTATCTAATCTTTTGGGTTTTTATTTCTAATGAGGTCGACCAGTTGTCTATTTATTATTTTTTTACTACGCATCAAGCTGCGCTGCTTGTCTTTGCTCCTGTGTGCTCGCGCACTCTCGCCTTTTCCACTTATTTTTATTTTTGATTTATTTTTGATTTATTTTGTCAATTTAAAAAAAAATACGCATCGTGCTGTGCTGTTTGTGTTTGCTTGAGTGCATTCGCGCGCTCTCGCTTTCTCCACTTTACAATTTTTTTGTTATTATTTATCTATTCCTGAGAGTTTATCTTACTTTTTATTTGTTTATTTAAATGAAGTCGACCAGTTGCCTGCCCTTCCTTCCATTATCCGTCACCGAGACAAACTGAACAAAGTTCTGAGGTCGACCTTGTAAAGATAAGGATTCAGGTCTGTCTGCTGTTTACCTTTGCTCCTGCGCGCACTGCCCTTCTCTCCACATTTATGTGTTTGTTTGTTTGTCATTCTAATATTTTGGGTTTTTATTTCTAATGAGGTCGACCAGTTGTCTATTATTTATTTTTTTTACTACGCATCAAGCTGCGCTGCTTGTCTTTGCTCCTGTGTGCTCGCGCACTCTCGCCTTTTCCACTTATTTTTATTTTTGATTTATTTTTGATCTATTTTGTCAATTTAAAAAAAAATACGCATCGTGCTGTGCTGTTTGTGTTTGCTTGAGTGCATTCGCCTGCTCTCGCTTTCTCCACTTTACAATTTTTTTGTTATTTTTTATCTATTCCTGAGAGTTTATCTTATATTTTATTTATTTAAATGAAGTCGACCAGTTGCCTGCCCTTCCTTCCATTATCCGTCACCGAGACAAACTGAACAAAGTTCTGAGGTCGACCTTGTAAAGATAAGGATTCACGTCTGTCTGCTGTTTACCTTTGCTCCTACCCGCACTGCCCTTCTCTCCACATTTATGTGTTTGTTTGTTTGTCTATCTAATGTTTGGGTTTTTATTTCTAATGAGGTCGACCAGTTGTCTATTTATTATTTTTTTTACTACGCATCAAGCTGCGCTGCTTGTCTTTGCTCCTGTGTGCTCGCGCACTCTCGCCTTTTCCACTTATTTTTATTTTTGATTTATTTTTGATTTATTTTGTCAATTTTAAAAAAAAATACGCATCGTGCTGTGCTGTTTTTGTTTGCTTGAGTACATTCGCGCGCTCTCGCTTTCTCCACTTTACAATTTTTTTGTTATTATTTATCTATTCCTGAGAGTTTATCTTATTTTTATTTGTTTATTTAAATGAAGTCGACCAGTTGCCTGCCCTTCCTTCCATTATCCGTCACCGAGACAAACTGAACAAAATTCTGAGGTCGACCTTGTAAAGATAAGGATTCAGGTCTGTCTGCTGTTTACCTTTGCTCCTGCCCGCACTGCCCTTCTCTCCACATTTATGTGTTTGTTTGTTTGTCTATCTAATCTTTTGGGTTTTTATTTCTAATGAGGTCGACCAGTTGTCTATTTATTATTTTTTTCACTACGCATCAAGCTGCGCTGCTTGTCTTTGCTCCTGTGTGCTCGCGCACTCTCGCCTTTTCCACTTATTTTTATTTTTGATTTATTTTTGATTTATTTTGTCAATTTTTAAAAAAAAATACGCATCGTGCTGTGCTGTTTGTGTTTGCTTGAGTGCATTCGCGCGCACTCGCTTTCTCCACTATACAATTTTTTGTTATTATTTATCTATTCCTGAGAGTTTATCTTAGTTTTTATTTGTTTATTTAAATGAAGTCGACCAGATGCCTGCCCTTCCTTCCATTATCCGTCACCGAGACAAACTGAACAAAGTTCTGAGGTCGACCTTGTAAAGATAAGGATTCAGGTCTGTCTGCTGTTTACCTTTGCTCCTGCGCGCACTGCCCTTCTCTCTACATTTATGTGTTTGTTTGTTTGTCTATCTAATCTTTTGGGTTTTTATTTCTAATGAGGTCGACCAGTTGTCTATTTATTATTTTTTTTACTACGCATCAAGCTGCGCTGCTTGTCTTTGCTCCTGTGTGCTCGCGCACTCTCGCCTTTTCCACTTATTTTTATTTTTGATTTATTTTTGTTTTATTTTGTCAATTTAAAAAAAAATACGCATCGTGCTGTGCTGTTTGTGTTTGCTTGAGTGCATTCGCGCGCTCTCGCTTTCTCCACTTTACAATTTTTTTGTTATTATTTATCTATTCCTGAGAGTTTATCTTATTTTTTATTTGTTTATTTAAATGAAGTCGACCAGTTGCCTGCCCTTCCTTCCATTATCCGTCACCGAGACAAACTGAACAAAGTTCTGAGGTCGACCTTGTAAAGATAAGGATTCAGGTCTGTCTGCTGTTTACCTTTGCTCCTGCGCGCACTGCCCTTCTCTCCACATTTATGTGTTTGTTTGTTTGTCTATCTAATCTTTTGGGTTTTTATTTCTAATGAGGTCGACCAGTTGTCTATTATTTATTTTTTTTACTACGCATCAAGCTGCGCTGCTTGTCTTTGCTCCTGTGTGCTCGCGCACTCTCTCCTTTTCATCTTATTTTTATTTTTGATTTATTTTTGATTTATTTTGTCAATTTAAAAAAAAATACGCATCGTGCTGTGTTGTTTGTGTTTGCTTGAGTGCATTCGCGCGCTCTCGCTTTCTCCACTTTACAATTTTTTTGTTATTATTTATCTATTCCTGAGAGTTTATCTTATTTTTTATTTGTTTATTTAAATGAAGTCGACCAGTTGCCTGCCCTTCCTTCCATTATCCGTCACCGAGACAAACTGAACAAAGTTCTGAGGTCGACCTTGTAAAGATAAGGATTCAGGTCTGTCTGCTGTTTACCTTTGCTCCTGCGCCCACTGCCCTTCTCTCCACATTTATGTGTTTGTTTGTTTGTCTATCTAATCTTTTGGGTTTTTATTTCTAATGAGGTCGACCAGTTGTCTATTTATTATTTTTTTTTACTACGCATCAAGCTGCGCTGCTTGTCTTTGCTCCTGTGTGCTCGCGCACTCTCGCCTTTTCCACTTATTTTTATTTTTGATTTATTTTTGTTTTATTTTGTCAATTTAAAAAAAATACGCATCGTGCTGTGCTGTTTGTGTTTGCTTGAGTGCATTCGCGCGCTCTCGCTTTCTCCACTTTACAATTTTTTTGTTATTATTTATCTATTCCTGAGAGTTTATCTTATTTTTTATTTGTTTATTTAAATGAAGTCGACCAGTTGCCTGCCCTTCCTTCCATTATCCGTCACCGAGACAAACTGAACAAAGTTCTGAGGTCGACCTTGTAAAGATAAGGATTCAGGTCTGTCTGCTGTTTACCTTTGCTCCTGCGCGCACTGCCCTTCTTTCCACATTTATGTGTTTGTTTGTTTGTCTATCTAAACTTTTGGGTTTTTATTTCTAATGAGGTCGACCAGTTGTCTATTTATTATTTTTTTTACTACGCATCAAGCTGCGCTGCTTGTCTTTGCTCCTGTGTGCTCGCGCACTCTCGCCTTTTCCACTTATTTTTATTTTTGATTTATTTTTGATTTATTTTGTCAATTTAAAAAAAATACGCATCGTGCTGTGCTGTTTGTGTTTGCTTGAGTGCATTCGCGCGCTCTCGCTTTCTCCACTTTACAATTTTTTTGTTATTATTTATCTATTCCTGAGAGTTTATCTTATTTTTTATTTGTTTATTTAAATGAAGTCGACCAGTTGCCTGCCGTTCCTTCCATTATCCGTCACCGAGACAAACTGAACAAAGTTCTGAGGTCGACCTTGTAAAGATAAGGATTCAGGTCTGTCTGCTGTTTACCTTTGCTCCTGCGCGCACTGCCCTTTTCTCCACATTTATGTGTTTGTTTGTTTGTCTATCTAATCTTTTGGGTTTTTATTTCTAATGAGGTCGACCAGTTGTCTATTTATTATTTTTTTTACTACGCATCAAGCTGCGCTGCTTGTCTTTGCTCCTGTGTGATCGCGCACTCTCTCCTTTTCATCCTATTTTTATTTTTGATTTATTTTTGATTTATTTTGTCAATTTAAAAAAAATACGCATCGTGCTGTGCTGTTTGTGTTTGCTTGAGTGCATTCGCGCGCTCTCGCTTTCTCCACTTTACAATTTTTTTGTTATTATTTATCTATTGCTGAGAGTTTATCTTATTTTTTATTTGTTTATTTAAATGATGTCGACCAGTTGCCTGCCCTTCCTTCCATTATCCGTCACCGAGACAAACTGAACAAAGTTCTGAGGTCGACCTTGTAAAGATAAGGATTCACGTCTGTCTGCTGTTTACCTTTGCTCCTGCGCGCACAGCCCTTCTCTCCACATTTATGTGTTTGTTTGTTTGTCTATCTAATCTTTTGGGTTTTTATTTCTAATGAGGTCGACCAGTTGTCTATTTATTATTTTTTTTTACTACGCATCAAGCTGCGCTGCTTGTCTGTGCTCCTGTGTGCTCGCGCACTCTCGCCTTTTCCACTTATTTTTATTTTTATTTATTTTTGTTTTATTTTGTCAATTTAATAAAAAATACGCATCGTGCTGTGCTGTTTGTGTTTGCTTGAGTGCATTCGCGCGCTCTCGCTTTCTCCCCTTTACAATTTTTTTGTTATTATTTATCTATTCCTGAGAGTTTATCTTAATTTTTATTTGTTTATTTAAATGAAGTCGACCAGTTGCCTGCCCTTCCTTCCATTATCCGTCACCGAGACAAACTGAACAAAGTTCTGAGGTCGACCTTGTAAAGATAAGGATTCAGGTCTGTCTGCTGTTTACCTTTGCTAATGCGCGCACTGCCCTTTTCACCACATTTATGTGTTTGTTTGTTTGTCTATCTAATCTTTTGGGTTTTTATTTCTAATGAGGTCGACCAGTTGTCTATTTATTATTTTTTTTACTACGCATCAAGCTGCGCTGCTTGTCTTTGCTCCTGTGTGCTCGCGCACTCTCGCCTTTTCCACTTATTTTTATTTTTGATTTATTTTTGATTTATTTTGTCAATTTTTAAAAAAAATACGCATCGTGCTGTGCTGTTTGTGTTTGCTTGAGTGCATTCGCGCGCTCTCGCTTTCTCCACTTTACAATTTTTTTGTTATTATTTATCTATTCCTGAGAGTTTATCTTACTTTTTATTTGTTTATTTAAATGAAGTCGACCAGTTGCCTGCCCTTCCTTCCATTATCCGTCACCGAGACAAACTGAACAAATTTCTGAGGTCGACCTTGTAAAGATAAGGATTCAGGTCTGTCTGCTGTTTACCTTTGCTCCTGCGCGCACTGCGCTTCTCTCCACATTTATGTGTTTGTTTGTTTGTCTATCTAATCTTTTGGGTTTTTATTTCTAAAGAGGTCGACCAGTTGTCTATTTATTATTTTTTTTACTACGCATCAAGCTGCGCTGCTTGGCTTTGCTCCTGTGTGCTCGCGCACTCTCGCCTTTTCCACTTATTTTTGTTTTTGATTTATTTTTGATTTATTTTGTCAATTTAAAAAAAAATACGCATCGTGCTGTGCTGTTTGTGTTTGCTTGAGTGCATTCGCGCGCTCTCGCTTTCTCCACTTTACAATTTTTTTGTTATTTTTTATCTATTCCTAAGATTTTATCTTATTTTTTATTTATTTAAATGAAGTCGACCAGTTGCCTGCCCTTCCTTCCATTATCCGTCACCGAGACAAACTGAACAAAGTTCTGAGGTCGACCTTGTAAAGATAAGGATTCAGGTCTGTCTGCTGTTTACCTTTGCTCCTGCGCCCACTGCCCTTTTCTCCACATTTATGTGTTTGTTTGTTTGTCTATCTAATCTTTTGGGTTTTTATTTCTAATGAGGTCGACCAGTTGTCTATTTATTATTTTTTTTACTACGCATCAAGCTGCGCTGCTTGTCTTTGCTCCTGTGTGCTCGCGCACTCTCGCCTTTTCCACTTATTTTTATTTTTGATTTATTTTTGATTTATTTTGTCAATTTAAAAATATACGCATCGTGCTGTGCTGTTTGTGTTTGCTTGAGTGCATTCGCGCGCTCTCGCTTTCTCCACTTTACAATTTTTTTGTTATTATTTATCTATTCCTGAGAGTTTATCTTACTTTTTATTTGTTTATTTAAATGAAGTCGACCAGTTGCCTGCCCTTCCTTCCATTATCCGTCACCGAGACAAACTGAACAAAGTTCTGAGGTCGACCTTGTAAAGATAAGGATTCAGGTCTGTCTGCTGTTTACCTTTGCTCCTGCGCGCACTGCCCTTCTCTCCACATTTATGTGTTTGTTTGTTTGTCATTCTAATCTTTTGGGTTTTTATTTCTAATGAGGTCGACCAGTTGTCTATTATTTATTTTTTTTACTACGCATCAAGCTGCGCTGCTTGGCTTTGCTCCTGTGTGCTCGCGCACTCTCGCCTTTTCCACTTATTTTTATTTTTGATTTATTTTTGATCAATTTTGTCAATTTAAAAAAAAAATACGCATCGTGCTGTGCTGTTTGTGTTTGCTTGAGTGCATTCGCCTGCTCTCGCTTTCTCCACTTTACAATTTTTTTGTTATTTTTTCTATTCCTGAGAGTTTATCTCATATTTTATTTATTTAAATGAAGTCGACCAGTTGCCTGCCCTTCCTTCCATTATCCGTCACCGAGACAAACTGAACAAAGTTCTGAGGTCGACCTTGTAAAGATAAGGATTCAGGTCTGTCTGCTGTTTACCTTTGCTCCTGCCCGCACTGCCCTTCTCTCCATATTTATGTGTTTGTTTGTTTGTCTATCTAAACTTTTGGGTTTTTATTTCTAATGAGGTCGACCAGTTGTCTATTTATTATTTTTTTTACTACGCATCAAGCTGCGCTGCTTGTCTTTGCTCCTGTGTGCTCGCGCACTCTCGCCTTTTCCACTTATTTTTATTTTTGATTTATTTTTGATTTATTTTGTCAATTTAAAAATATACGCATCGTGCTGTGCTGTTTGTGTTTGCTTGAGTGCATTCGCGCGCTCTCGCTTTCTCCACTTTACAATTTTTTTGTTATTATTTATCTATTCCTGAGAGTTTATCTTAATTTTTATTTGTTTATTTAAATGAAGTCGACCAGTTGCCTGCCCTTCCTTCCATTATCCGTCACCGAGACAAACTGAACAAAGTTCTGAGGTCGACCTTGTAAAGATAAGGATTCGGGTCTGTCTGCTGTTTACCTTTGCTCCTGCGCGCACTGCCCTTTTCTCCACATTTATGTGTTTGTTTGTTTGTCTATCTAATCTTTTGGGTTTTTATTTCTAATGAGGTCGACCAGTTGTCTATTTATTATTTTTTTTACTACGCATCAAGCTGCGCTGCTTGGCTTTGCTCCTGTGTGCTCGCGCACTCTCGCCTTTTCCACTTATTTTTATTTTTGATTTATTTTTGATTTATTTTGTCAAATTTAAAAAAAATACGCATCGTGCTGTGCTGTTTGTGTTTGCTTGAGTGCATTCGCGCGCTCTCGCTTTCTCCACTTTACAATTTTTTTGTTATTATTTATCTATTCCTGAGAGTTTATCTTACTTTTTATTTGTTTATTTAAATGAAGTCGACCAGTTGCCTGCCCTTCCTTCCATTATCCGTCACCGAGACAAACTGAACAAATTTCTGAGGTCGACCTTGTAAAGATAAGGATTCAGGTCTGTCTGCTGTTTACCTTTGCTCCTGCGCGCACTGCGCTTCTCTCCACATTTATGTGTTTGTTTGTTTGTCTATCTAATCTTTTGGGTTTTTATTTCTAAAGAGGTCGACCAGTTGTCTATTTATTATTTTTTTTACTACGCATCAAGCTGCGCTGCTTGGCTTTGCTCCTGTGTGCTCGCGCACTCTCGCCTTTTCCACTTATTTTTGTTTTTGATTTATTTTTGATTTATTTTATCAATTAAAAAAAAATACGCATCGTGCTGTGCTGTTTGTGTTTGCTTGAGTGCATTCGCGCGCTCTCGCTTTCTCCACTTTACAATTTTTTTGTTATTTTTTATCTATTCCTAAGATTTTATCTTATTTTTTATTTATTTAAATGAAGTCGACCAGTTGCCTGCCCTTCCTTCCATTATCCGTCACCGAGACAAACTGAACAAAGTTCTGAGGTCGACCTTGTAAAGATAAGGATTCAGGTCTGTCTGCTGTTTACCTTTGCTCCTGCGCCCACTGCCCTTTTCTCCACATTTATGTGTTTGTTTGTTTGTCTATCTAATCTTTTGGGTTTTTATTTCTAATGAGGTCGACCAGTTGTCTATTTATTATTTTTTTTACTACGCATCAAGCTGCGCTGCTTGTCTTTGCTCCTGTGTGCTCGCGCACTCTCGCCTTTTCCACTTATTTTTATTTTTGATTTATTTTTGATTTATTTTGTCAATTTAAAAAAAAATACGCATCGTGCTGTGCTGTTTGTGTTTGCTTGAGTGCATTCGCGCGCTCTCGCTTTCTCCACTTTACAATTTTTTTGTTATTATTTATCTATTCCTGAGAGTTTATCTTACTTTTTATTTGTTTATTTAAATGAAGTCGACCAGTTGCCTGCCCTTCCTTCCATTATCCGTCACCGAGACAAACTGAACAAAGTTCTGAGGTCGACCTTGTAAAGATAAGGATTCAGGTCTGTCTGCTGTTTACCTTTGCTCCTGCGCGCACTGCCCTTCTCTCCACATTTATGTGTTTGTTTGTTTGTCATTCTAATCTTTTGGGTTTTTATTTCTAATGAGGTCGACCAGTTGTCTATTATTTATTTTTTTTACTACGCATCAAGCTGCGCTGCTTGGCTTTGCTCCTGTGTGCTCGCGCACTCTCGCCTTTTCCACTTATTTTTATTTTTGATTTATTTTTGATCTATTTTGTCAATTTAAAAAAAAATACGCATCGTGCTGTGCTGTTTGTGTTTGCTTGAGTGCATTCGCCTGCTCTCGCTTTCTCCACTTTACAATTTTTTTGTTATTTTTTATCTATTCCTGAGAGTTTATCTTATATTTTATTTATTTAAATGAAGTCGACCAGTTGCCTGCCCTTCCTTCCATTATCCGTCACCGAGACAAACTGAACAAAGTTCTGAGGTCGACCTTGTAAAGATAAGGATTCACGTCTGTCTGCTGTTTACCTTTGCTCCTACCCGCACTGCCCTTCTCTCCACATTTATGTGTTTGTTTGTTTGTCTATCTAATGTTTGGGTTTTTATTTCTAATGAGGTCGACCAGTTGTCTATTTATTATTTTTTTTACTACGCATCAAGCTGCGCTGCTTGTCTTTGCTCCTGTGTGATCGCGCACTCTCGCCTTTTCCACTTATTTTTATTTTTGATTTATTTTTGATTTATTTTGTCAATTTTTTAAAAAAAATACGCATCGTGCTGTGCTGTTTTTGTTTGAGTACATTCGCAAGCTCTCGCTTTCTCCACTTTACAATTTTTTTGTTATTATTTATCTATTCCTGAGAGTTTATCTTATTTTTTATTTGTTTATTTAAATGAAGTCGACCATTTGCCTGCCCTTCCTTCCATTATCCGTCACCGAGACAAACTGAACAAAGTTCTGAGGTCGACCTTGTAAAGATAAGGATTCAGGTCTGTCTGCTGTTTACCTTTGCTCCTGCCCGCACTGCCCTTCTCTCCACATTGATGTGTTTGTTTGTTTGTCTATCTAATCTTTTGGGTTTTTATTTCTAATGAGGTCGACCAGTTTTCTATTTATTATTTTTTTTACTACGCATCAAGCTGCGCTGCTTGTCTTTGCTCCTGTGTGCTCGCGCACTCTCGCCTTTTCCACTTATTTTTATTTTTGATTTATTTTTGATTTATTTTGTCAATTTAAAAAAAAATACGCATCGTGCTGTGCTGTTTGTGTTTGCTTGAGTGCATTCGCGCGCTCTCGCTTTCTCCACTTTACAATTTTTTTGTTATTATTTATCTATTCCTGAGAGTTTATCTTACTTTTTATTTGTTTATTTAAATGAAGTCGACCAGTTGCCTGCCCTTCCTTCCATTATCCGTCACCGAGACAAACTGAACAAAGTTCTGAGGTCGACCTTGTAAAGATAAGGATTCAGGTCTGTCTGCTGTTTACCTTTGCTCCTGCGCGCACTGCCCTTCTCTCCACATTTATGTGTTTGTTTGTTTGTCATTCTAATCTTTTGGGTTTTTATTTCTAATGAGGTCGACCAGTTGTCTATTATTTATTTTTTTTACTACGCATCAAGCTGCGCTGCTTGGCTTTGCTCCTGTGTTCTCGCGCACTCTCGCCTTTTCCACTTATTTTTATTTTTGATTTATTTTTGATCTATTTTGTCAATTTAAAAAAAAATACGCATCGTGCTGTGCTGTTTGTGTTTGCTTGAGTGCATTCGCCTGCTCTCGCTTTCTCCACTTTACAATTTTTTTGTTATTTTTTCTATTCCTGAGAGTTTATCTTATATTTTATTTATTTAAATGAAGTCGACCAGTTGCCTGCCCTTCCTTCCATTATCCGTCACCGAGACAAACTGAACAAATTTCTGAGGTCGACCTTGTAAAGATAAGGATTCAGGTCTGTCTGCTGTTTACCTTTGCTCCTGCGCGCACTGCGCTTCTCTCCACATTTATGTGTTTGTTTGTTTGTCTATCTAATCTTTTGGGTTTTTATTTCTAAAGAGGTCGACCAGTTGTCTATTTATTATTTTTTTTACTACGCATCAAGCTGCGCTGCTTGGCTTTGCTCCTGTGTGCTCGCGCACTCTCGCCTTTTCCACTTATTTTTGTTTTTGATTTATTTTTGATTTATTTTATCAATTAAAAAAAAATACGCATCGTGCTGTGCTGTTTGTGTTTGCTTGAGTGCATTCGCGCGCTCTCGCTTTCTCCACTTTACAATTTTTTTGTTATTTTTTATCTATTCCTAAGATTTTATCTTATTTTTTATTTATTTAAATGAAGTCGACCAGTTGCCTGCCCTTCCTTCCATTATCCGTCACCGAGACAAACTGAACAAAGTTCTGAGGTCGACCTTGTAAAGATAAGGATTCAGGTCTGTCTGCTGTTTACCTTTGCTCCTGCGCCCACTGCCCTTTTCTCCACATTTATGTGTTTGTTTGTTTGTCTATCTAATCTTTTGGGTTTTTATTTCTAATGAGGTCGACCAGTTGTCTATTTATTATTTTTTTTACTACGCATCAAGCTGCGCTGCTTGTCTTTGCTCCTGTGTGCTCGCGCACTCTCGCCTTTTCCACTTATTTTTATTTTTGATTTATTTTTGATTTATTTTGTCAATTTAAAAATATACGCATCGTGCTGTGCTGTTTGTGTTTGCTTGAGTGCATTCGCGCGCTCTCGCTTTCTCCACTTTACAATTTTTTTGTTATTATTTATCTATTCCTGAGAGTTTATCTTACTTTTTATTTGTTTATTTAAATGAAGTCGACCAGTTGCCTGCCCTTCCTTCCATTATCCGTCACCGAGACAAACTGAACAAAGTTCTGAGGTCGACCTTGTAAAGATAAGGATTCAGGTCTGTCTGCTGTTTACCTTTGCTCCTGCGCGCACTGCCCTTCTCTCCACATTTATGTGTTTGTTTGTTTGTCATTCTAATCTTTTGGGTTTTTATTTCTAATGAGGTCGACCAGTTGTCTATTATTTATTTTTTTTACTACGCATCAAGCTGCGCTGCTTGGCTTTGCTCCTGTGTGCTCGCGCACTCTCGCCTTTTCCACTTATTTTTATTTTTGATTTATTTTTGATCTATTTTGTCAATTTAAAAAAAAATACGCATCGTGCTGTGCTGTTTGTGTTTGCTTGAGTGCATTCGCCTGCTCTCGCTTTCTCCACTTTACAATTTTTTTGTTATTTTTTATCTATTCCTGAGAGTTTATCTTATATTTTATTTATTTAAATGAAGTCGACCAGTTGCCTGCCCTTCCTTCCATTATCCGTCACCGAGACAAACTGAACAAAGTTCTGAGTTCGACCTTGTAAAGATAAGGATTCACGTCTGTCTGCTGTTTACCTTTGCTCCTACCCGCACTTCCCTTCTCTCCACATTTATGTGTTTGTTTGTTTGTCTATCTAATGTTTGGGTTTTTATTTCTAATGAGGTCGACCAGTTGTCTATTTATTATTTTTTTTACTACGCATCAAGCTGCGCTGCTTGTCTTTGCTCCTGTGTGATCGCGCACTCTCGCCTTTTCCACTTATTTTTATTTTTGATTTATTTTTGATTTTTTTTGTCAATTTTTTAAAAAAAATACGCATCGTGCTGTGCTGTTTTTGTTTGAGTACATTCGCAAGTTCTCGCTTTCTCCACTTTACAATTTTTTTGTTATTATTTATCTATTCCTGAGAGTTTATCTTATTTTTTATTTGTTTATTTAAATGAAGTCGACCATTTGCCTGCCCTTCCTTCCATTATCCGTCACCGAGACAAACTGAACAAAGTTCTGAGGTCGACCTTGTAAAGATAAGGATTCAGGTCTGTCTGCTGTTTACCTTTGCTCCTGCCCGCACTGCCCTTCTCTCCACATTGATGTGTTTGTTTGTTTGTCTATCTAATCTTTTGGGTTTTTATTTCTAATGAGGTCGACCAGTTTTCTATTTATTATTTTTTTTACTACGCATCAAGCTGCGCTGCTTTTCTTTGCTCCTGTGTGCTCGCGCACTCTCGCCTTTTCCACTTATTTTTATTTTTGATTTATTTTTGATTTATTTTGTCAATTTAAAAAAAAAATACGCATCGTGCTGTGCTGTTTGTGTTTGCTTGAGTGCATTCGCGCGCTCTCGCTTTCTCCACTTTACAATTTTTTTGTTATTATTTATCTATTCCTGAGAGTTTATCTTACTTTTTATTTGTTTATTTAAATGAAGTCGACCAGTTGCCTGCCCTTCCTTCCATTATCCGTCACCGAGACAAACTGAACAAAGTTCTGAGGTCGACCTTGTAAAGATAAGGATTCAGGTCTGTCTGCTGTTTACCTTTGCTCCTGCGCGCACTGCCCTTCTCTCCACATTTATGTGTTTGTTTGTTTGTCATTCTAATCTTTTGGGTTTTTATTTCTAATGAGGTCGACCAGTTGTCTATTATTTATTTTTTTTACTACGCATCAAGCTGCGCTGCTTGGCTTTGCTCCTGTGTGCTCGCGCACTCTCGCCTTTTCCACTTATTTTTATTTTTGATTTATTTTTGATCTATTTTGTCAATTTAAAAAAAAATACGCATCGTGCTGTGCTGTTTGTGTTTGCTTGAGTGCATTCGCCTGCTCTCGCTTTCTCCACTTTACAATTTTTTTGTTATTTTTTCTATTCCTGAGAGTTTATCTTATATTTTATTTATTTAAATGAAGTCGACCAGTTGCCTGCCCTTCCTTCCATTATCCGTCACCGAGACAAACTGAACAAAGTTCTGAGGTCGACCTTGTAAAGATAAGGATTCAGGTCTGTCTGCTGTTTACCTTTGCTCCTGCCCGCACTGCCCTTCTCTCCACATTTATGTGTTTGTTTGTTTGTCTATCTAAACTTTTGGGTTTTTATTTCTAATGAGGTCGACCAGTTGTCTATTTATTATTTTTTTTACTACGCATCAAGCTGCGCTGCTTGTCTTTGATCCTGTGTGCTCGCGCACTCTCGCCTTTTCCACTTATTTTTATTTTTGATTTATTTTTGATTTATTTTGTCAATTTAAAAATATACGCATCGTGCTGTGCTGTTTGTGTTTGCTTGAGTGCATTCGCGCGCTCTCGCTTTCTCCACTTTACAATTTTTTGTTATTATTTATCTATTCCTGAGAGTTTATCTTACTTTTTATTTGTTTATTTAAATGAAGTCGACCAGTTGCCTGCCCTTCCTTCCATTATCCGTCACCGAGACAAACTGAACAAAGTTCTGAGGTCGACCTTGTAAAGATAAGGATTCAGGTCTGTCTGCTGTTTACCTTTGCTCCTGCGCGCACTGCCCTTTTCTCCACATTTATGTGTTTGTTTGTTTGTCTATCTAATCTTTTGGGTTTTTATTTCTAATGAGGTCGACCAGTTGTCTATTTATTATTTTTTTTACTACGCATCAAGCTGCGCTGCTTGTCTTTGCTCCTGTGTGCTCGCGCACTCTCGCCTTTTCCACTTATTTTTATTTTTGATTTATTTTTGATTTATTTTGTCAATTTTTAAAAAAAATACGCATCGTGCTGTGCTGTTTGTGTTTGCTTGAGTGCATTCGCGCGCTCTCGCTTTCTCCACTTTACAATTTTTTTGTTATTATTTATCTATTCCTGAGAGTTTATCTTACTTTTTATTTGTTTATTTAAATGAAGTCGACCAGTTGCCTGCGCTTCCTTCCATTATCCGTCACCGAGACAAACCGAACAAATTTCTGAGGTCGACCTTGTAAAGATAAGGATTCAGGTCTGTCTGCTGTTTACCTTTGCTCCTGCGCGCACTGCGCTTCTCTCCACATTTATGTGTTTGTTTGTTTGTCTATCTAATCTTTTGGGTTTTTATTTCTAAAGAGGTCGACCAGTTGTCTATTTATTATTTTTTTTACTACGCATCAAGCTGCGCTGCTTGGCTTTGCTCCTGTGTGCTCGCGCACTCTCGCCTTTTCCACTTATTTTTGTTTTTGATTTATTTTTGATTTATTTTATCAATTAAAAAAAAATACGCATCGTGCTGTGCTGTTTGTGTTTGCTTGAGTGCATTCGCGCGCTCTCGCTTTCTCCACTTTACAATTTTTTTGTTATTTTTTATCTATTCCTAAGATTTTATCTTATTTTTTATTTATTTAAATGAAGTCGACCAGTTGCCTGCCCTTCCTTCCATTATCCGTCACCGAGACAAACTGAACAAAGTTCTGAGGTCGACCTTGTAAAGATAAGGATTCAGGTCTGTCTGCTGTTTACCTTTGCTCCTGCGCCCACTGCCCTTTTCTCCACATTTATGTGTTTGTTTGTTTGTCTATCTAATCTTTTGGGTTTTTATTTCTAATGAGGTCGACCAGTTTTCTATTTATTATTTTTTTTACTACGCATCAAGCTGCGCTGCTTGTCTTTGCTCCTGTGTGCTCGCGCACTCTCGCCTTTTCCACTTATTTTTATTTTTGATTTATTTTTGATTTATTTTGTCAATTTAAAAAAAAATACGCATCGTGCTGTGCTGTTTGTGTTTGCTTGAGTGCATTCGCGCGCTCTCGCTTTCTCCACTTTACAATTTTTTTGTTATTATTTATCTATTCCTGAGAGTTTATCTTACTTTTTATTTGTTTATTTAAATGAAGTCGACCAGTTGCCTGCCCTTCCTTCCATTATCCGTCACCGAGACAAACTGAACAAAGTTCTGAGGTCGACCTTTTAAAGATAAGGATTCAGGTCTGTCTGCTGTTTACCTTTGCTCCTGCGCGCACTGCCCTTCTCTCCACATTTATGTGTTTGTTTGTTTGTCATTCTAATCTTTTGGGTTTTTATTTCTAATGAGGTCGACCAGTTGTCTATTATTTATTTTTTTTACTACGCATCAAGCTGCGCTGCTTGGCTTTGCTCCTGTGTGCTCGCGCACTCTCGCCTTTTCCACTTATTTTTATTTTTGATTTATTTTTGATCTATTTTGTCAATTTAAAAAAAAATACGCATCGTGCTGTGCTGTTTGTGTTTGCTTGAGTGCATTCGCCTGCTCTCGCTTTCTCCACTTTACAATTTTTTTGTTATTTTTTATCTATTCCTGAGAGTTTATCTTATATTTTATTTATTTAAATGAAGTCGACCAGTTGCCTGCCCTTCCTTCCATTATCCGTCACCGAGACAAACTGAACAAAGTTCTGAGGTCGACCTTGTAAAGATAAGGATTCACGTCTGTCTGCTGTTTACCTTTGCTCCTACCCGGACTGCCCTTCTCTCCACATTTATGTGTTTGTTTGTTTGTCTATCTAATGTTTGGGTTTTTATTTCTAATGAGGTCGACCAGTTGTCTATTTATTATTTTTTTTACTACGCATCAAGCTGCGCTGCTTGTCTTTGCTCCTGTGTGATCGCGCACTCTCGCCTTTTCCACTTATTTTTATTTTTGATTTATTTTTGATTTATTTTGTCAATTTTTTAAAAAAAATACGCATCGTGCTGTGCTGTTTTTGTTTGAGTACATTCGCAAGCTCTCGCTTTCTCCACTTTACAATTTTTTTGTTATTATTTATCTATTCCTGAGAGTTTATCTTATTTTTTATTTGTTTATTTAAATGAAGTCGACCATTTGCCTGCCCTTCCTTCCATTATCCGTCACCGAGACAAACTGAACAAAGTTCTGAGGTCGACCTTGTAAAGATAAGGATTCAGGTCTGTCTGCTGTTTACCTTTGCTCCTGCCCGCACTGCCCTTCTCTCCACATTTATGTGTTTGTTTGTTTGTCTATCTAATCTTTTGGGTTTTTATTTCTAATGAGGTCGACCAGTTTTCTATTTATTATTTTTTTTACTACGCATCAAGCTGCGCTGCTTGTCTTTGCTCCTGTGTGCTCGCGCACTCTCGCCTTTTCCACTTATTTTTATTTTTGATTTATTTTTGATTTATTTTGTCAATTTTAAAAAAAATACGCATCGTGCTGTGCTGTTTGTGTTTGCTTGAGTGCATTCGCGCGCTCTCGCTTTCTCCACTTTACAATTTTTTTGTTATTATTTATCTATTCCTGAGAGTTTATCTTACTTTTTATTTGTTTATTTAAATGAAGTCGACCAGTTGCCTGCCCTTCCTTCCATTATCCGTCACCGAGACAAACTGAACAAATTTCTGAGGTCGACCTTGTAAAGATAAGGATTCAGGTCTGTCTGCTGTTTACCTTTGCTCCTGCGCGCACTGCCCTTCTCTCCACATTTATGTGTTTGTTTGTTTGTCTATGTAATCTTTTGGGTTTTTATTTCTAAAGAGGTCGACCAGTTGTCTATTTATTATTTTTTTTACTACGCATCAAGCTGCGCTGCTTGGCTTTGCTCCTGTGTGCTCGCGCACTCTCGCCTATTCCACTTATTTTTGTTTTTGATTTATTTTTGATTTATTTTGTCAATTTAAAAAAAAATACGCATCGTGCTGTGCTGTTTGTGTTTGCTTGAGTGCATTCGCGCGCTCTCGCTTTCTCCACTTTACAATTTTTTTGTTATTTTTTATCTATTCCTAAGATTTTATCTTATTTTTTATTTATTTAAATGAAGTCGACCAGTTGCCTGCCCTTCCTTCCATTATCCGTCACCGAGACAAACTGAACAAAGTTCTGAGGTCGACCTTGTAAAGATAAGGATTCAGGTCTGTCTGCTGTTTACCTTTGCTCCTGCGCGCACTGCCCTTCTCTCCACATTCATGTGTTTGTTTGTTTGTCTATCTAATCTTTTGGGTTTTTATTTCTAATGAGGTCGACCAGTTGTCTATTTATTATTTTTTTTACTACGCATCAAGCTGCGCTGCTTGTCTTTGCTCCTGTGTGCTCGCGCACTCTCGCCTTTTCCACTTATTTTTATTTTTGATTTATTTTTGATTTATTTTGTCAATTTTTAAAAAAAAATACGCATCGTGCTGTGCTGTTTTTGTTTGCTTGATTACATTCGCAAGCTCTCGCTTTCTCCACTTTACAATTTTTTTGTTATTATTTATCTATTCCTGAGAGTTTATCTTATTTTTTATTTGTTTATTTAAATGAAGTCGACCATTTGCCTGACCTTCCTTCCATTATCCGTCACCGAAACAAACTGAACAAAGTTCTGAGGTCGACCTTGTAAAGATAAGGATTCAGGTCTGTCTGCTGTTTACCTTTGCTCCTGCCCGCACTGCCCTTCTCTCCACATTTATGTGTTTGTTTGTTTGTCTATCTAATCTTTTGGGTTTTTATTTCTAATGAGGTCGACCAGTTTTCTATTTATTATTTTTTTTACTACGCATCAAGCTGCGCTGCTTGTCTTTGCTCCTGTGTGCTCGCGCACTCTCGCCTTTTCCACTTATTTTTATTTTTGATTTATTTTTGATTTATTTTGTCAATTTTTAAAAAAAATACGCATCGTGCTTTGCTGTTTGTGTTTGCTTGAGTGCATTCGCGCGCTCTCGCTTTCTCCACTTTACAATTTTTTTGTTATTATTTATCTATTCCTGAGAGTTTATCTTACTTTTTATTTGTTTGTTTAAATGAAGTCGACCAGTTGCCTGCCCTTCCTTCCATTATCCGTCACCGAGACAAACTGAACAAATTTCTGAGGTCGACCTTGTAAAGATAAGGATTCAGGTCTGTCTGCTGTTTACCTTTGCTCCTGCGCGCACTGCGCTTCTCTCCACATTTATGTGTTTGTTTGTTTGTCTATCTAATCTTTTGGGTTTTTATTTCTAAAGAGGTCGACCAGTTGTCTATTTATTATTTTTTTTACTACGCATCAAGCTGCGCTGCTTGGCTTTGCTCCTGTGTGCTCGCGCACTCTCGCCTTTTCCACTTATTTTTGTTTTTTATTTATTTTTGATTTATTTTATCAATTAAAAAAAATACGCATCGTGCTGTGCTGTTTGTGTTTGCTTGAGTGCATTCGCGCGCTCTCGCTTTCTCCACTTTACAATTTTTTTGTTATTTTTTATCTATTCCTAAGATTTTATCTTATTTTTTATTTATTTAAATGAAGTCGACCAGTTGCCTGCCCTTCCTTCCATTATCCGTCACCGAGACAAACTGAACAAAGTTCTGAGGTCGACCTTGTAAAGATAAGGATTCAGGTCTGTCTGCTGTTTACCTTTGCTCCTGCGCCCACTGCCCTTTTCTCCACATTTATGTGTTTGTTTGTTTGTCTATCTAATCTTTTGGGTTTTTATTTCTAATGAGGTCGACCAGTTGTCTATTTATTATTTTTTTTTACTACGCATCAAGCTGCGCTGCTTGTCTTTGCTCCTGTGTGCTCGCGCACTCTCGCCTTTTCCACTTATTTTTATTTTTGATTTATTTTTGATTTATTTTGTCAATTTAAAAAAAAAATACGCATCGTGCTGTGCTGTTTGTGTTTGCTTGAGTGCATTCGCGCGCTCTCGCTTTCTCCACTTTACAATTTTTTTGTTATTATTTATCTATTCCTGAGAGTTTATCTTACTTTTTATTTGTTTATTTAAATGAAGTCGACCAGTTGCCTGCCCTTCCTTCCATTATCCGTCACCGAGACAAACTGAACAAAGTTCTGAGGTCGACCTTTTAAAGATAAGGATTCAGGTCTGTCTGCTGTTTACCTTTGCTCCTGCGCGCACTGCCCTTCTCTCCACATTTATGTGTTTGTTTGTTTGTCATTCTAATCTTTTGGGTTTTTATTTCTAATGAGGTCGACCAGTTGTCTATTATTTATTTTTTTTACTACGCATCAAGCTGCGCTGCTTGGCTTTGCTCCTGTGTGCTCGCGCACTCTCGCCTTTTCCACTTATTTTTATTTTTGATTTATTTTTGATCTATTTTGTCAATTTAAAAAAAAATACGCATCGTGCTGTGCTGTTTGTGTTTGCTTGAGTGCATTCGCCTGCTCTCGCTTTCTCCACTTTACAATTTTTTTGTTATTTTTTATCTATTCCTGAGAGTTTATCTTATATTTTATTTATTTAAATGAAGTCGACCAGTTGCCTGCCCTTCCTTCCATTATCCGTCACCGAGACAAACTGAACAAAGTTCTGAGGTCGACCTTGTAAAGATAAGGATTCACGTCTGTCTGCTGTTTACCTTTGCTCCTACCCGGACTGCCCTTCTCTCCACATTTATGTGTTTGTTTGTTTGTCTATCTAATGTTTGGGTTTTTATTTCTAATGAGGTCGACCAGTTGTCTATTTATTATTTTTTTTACTACGCATCAAGCTGCGCTGCTTGTCTTTGCTCCTGTGTGATCGCGCACTCTCGCCTTTTCCACTTATTTTTATTTTTGATTTATTTTTGATTTATTTTGTCAATTTTTTAAAAAAAATACGCATCGTGCTGTGCTGTTTTTGTTTGAGTACATTCGCAAGCTCTCGCTTTCTCCACTTTACAATTTTTTTGTTATTATTTATCTATTCCTGAGAGTTTATCTTATTTTTTATTTGTTTATTTAAATGAAGTCGACCATTTGCCTGCCCTTCCTTCCATTATCCGTCACCGAGACAAACTGAACAAAGTTCTGAGGTCGACCTTGTAAAGATAAGGATTCAGGTCTGTCTGCTGTTTACCTTTGCTCCTGCCCGCACTGCCCTTCTCTCCACATTTATGTGTTTGTTTGTTTGTCTATCTAATCTTTTGGGTTTTTATTTCTAATGAGGTCGACCAGTTTTCTATTTATTATTTTTTTTACTACGCATCAAGCTGCGCTGCTTGTCTTTGCTCCTGTGTGCTCGCGCACTCTCGCCTTTTCCACTTATTTTTATTTTTGATTTATTTTTGATTTATTTTGTCAATTTTAAAAAAAAATACGCATCGTGCTGTGCTGTTTGTGTTTGCTTGAGTGCATTCGCGCGCTCTCGCTTTCTCCACTTTACAATTTTTTTGTTATTATTTATCTATTCCTGAGAGTTTATCTTACTTTTTATTTGTTTATTTAAATGAAGTCGACCAGTTGCCTGCCCTTCCTTCCATTATCCGTCACCGAGACAAACTGAACAAATTTCTGAGGTCGACCTTGTAAAGATAAGGATTCAGGTCTGTCTGCTGTTTACCTTTGCTCCTGCGCGCACTGCCCTTCTCTCCACATTTATGTGTTTGTTTGTTTGTCTATGTAATCTTTTGGGTTTTTATTTCTAAAGAGGTCGACCAGTTGTCTATTTATTATTTTTTTTACTACGCATCAAGCTGCGCTGCTTGGCTTTGCTCCTGTGTGCTCGCGCACTCTCGCCTTTTCCACTTATTTTTGTTTTTGATTTATTTTTGATTTATTTTGTCAATTTAAAAGAAATACGCATCGTGCTGTGCTGTTTGTGTTTGCTTGAGTGCATTCGCGCGCTCTCGCTTTCTCCACTTTACAATTTTTTTGTTATTTTTTATCTATTCCTAAGATTTTATCTTATTTTTTATTTATTTAAATGAAGTCGACCAGTTGCCTGCCCTTCCTTCCATTATCCGTCACCGAGACAAACTGAACAAAGTTCTGAGGTCGACCTTGTAAAGATAAGGATTCAGGTCTGTCTGCTGTTTACCTTTGCTCCTGCGCGCACTGCCCTTCTCTCCACATTCATGTGTTTGTTTGTTTGTCTATCTAATCTTTTGGGTTTTTATTTCTAATGAGGTCGACCAGTTGTCTATTTATTATTTTTTTTACTACGCATCAAGCTGCGCTGCTTGTCTTTGCTCCTGTGTGCTCGCGCACTCTCGCCTTTTCCACTTATTTTTATTTTTGATTTATTTTTGATTTATTTTGTCAATTTAAAAAAAAATACGCATCGTGATGTGCTGTTTGTGTTTGCTTGAGTGCATTCGCGCGCTCTCGCTTTCTCCACTTTACAATTTTTTTGTTATTATTTATCTATTCCTGAGAGTTTATCTTACTTTTTATTTGTTTATTTAAATGAAGTCGACCAGTTGCCTGCCCTTCCTTCCATTATCCGTCACCGAGACAAACTGAACAAAGTTCTGAGGTCGACCTTGTAAAGATAAGGATTCAGGTCTGTCTGCTGTTTACCTTTGCTCCTGCGCGCACTGCCCTTCTCTCCACATTTATGTGTTTGTTTGTTTGTCATTCTAATCTTTTGGGTTTTTATTTCTAATGAGGTCGACCAGTTGTCTATTATTTATTTTTTTTACTACGCATCAAGCTGCGCTGCTTGGCTTTGCTCCTGTGTGCTCGCGCACTCTCGCCTTTTCCACTTATTTTTATTTTTGATTTATTTTTGATCTATTTTGTCAATTTAAAAAAAAATACGCATCGTGCTGTGCTGTTTGTGTTTGCTTGAGTGCATTCGCCTGCTCTCGCTTTCTCCACTTTACAATTTTTTTGTTATTTTTTATCTATTCCTGAGAGTTTATCTTATATTTTATTTATTTAAATGAAGTCGACCAGTTGCCTGCCCTTCCTTCCATTATCCGTCACCGAGACAAACTGAACAAAGTTCTGAGGTCGACCTTGTAAAGATAAGGATTCACGTCTGTCTGCTGTTTACCTTTGCTCCTACCCGGACTGCCCTTCTCTCCACATTTATGTGTTTGTTTGTTTGTCTATCTAATGTTTGGGTTTTTATTTCTAATGAGGTCGACCAGTTGTCTATTTATTATTTTTTTATACTACGCATCAAGCTGCGCTGCTTGTCTTTGCTCCTGTGTGATCGCGCACTCTCGCCTTTTCCACTTATTTTTATTTTTGATTTATTTTTGATTTATTTTGTCAATTTTTTAAAAAAAATACGCATCGTGCTGTGCTGTTTTTGTTTGAGTACATTCGCAAGCTCTCGCTTTCTCCACTTTACAATTTTTTTGTTATTATTTATCTATTCCTGAGAGTTTATCTTATTTTTTATTTGTTTATTTAAATGAAGTCGACCATTTGCCTGCCCTTCCTTCCATTATCCGTCACCGAGACAAACTGAACAAAGTTCTGAGGTCGACCTTGTAAAGATAAGGATTCAGGTCTGTCTGCTGTTTACCTTTGCTCCTGCCCGCACTGCCCTTCTCTCCACATTTATGTGTTTGTTTGTTTGTCTATCTAATCTTTTGGGTTTTTATTTCTAATGAGGTCGACCAGTTTTCTATTTATTATTTTTTTTACTACGCATCAAGCTGCGCTGCTTGTCTTTGCTCCTGTGTGCTCGCGCACTCTCGCCTTTTCCACTTATTTTTATTTTTGATTTATTTTTGATTTATTTTGTCAATTTTAAAAAAAAATACGCATCGTGCTGTGCTGTTTGTGTTTGCTTGAGTGCATTCGCGCGCTCTCGCTTTCTCCACTTTACAATTTTTTTGTTATTATTTATCTATTCCTGAGAGTTTATCTTACTTTTTATTTGTTTATTTAAATGAAGTCGACCAGTTGCCTGCCCTTCCTTCCATTATCCGTCACCGAGACAAACTGAACAAATTTCTGAGGTCGACCTTGTAAAGATAAGGATTCAGGTCTGTCTGCTGTTTACCTTTGCTCCTGCGCGCACTGCCCTTCTCTCCACATTTATGTGTTTGTTTGTTTGTCTATGTAATCTTTTGGGTTTTTATTTCTAAAGAGGTCGACCAGTTGTCTATTTATTATTTTTTTTACTACGCATCAAGCTGCGCTGCTTGGCTTTGCTCCTGTGTGCTCGCGCACTCTCGCCTTTTCCACTTATTTTTGTTTTTGATTTATTT
This sequence comes from Perognathus longimembris pacificus, assembly GCF_023159225.1. Lineage (NCBI taxonomy): Eukaryota > Metazoa > Chordata > Mammalia > Rodentia > Heteromyidae > Perognathus > Perognathus longimembris. The sequence continues at coordinate 13,470 of NW_025958519.1, read as the reverse complement.
TTGATTTATTTTGTCAATTTAAAAAAAAATACGCATCGTGCTGTGCTGTTTGTGTTTGCTTGAGTGCATTCGCGCGCTCTCGCTTTCTCCACTTTACAATTTTTTTGTTATTTTTTATCTATTCCTAAGATTTTATCTTATTTTTTATTTATTTAAATGAAGTCGACCAGTTGCCTGCCCTTCCTTCCATTATCCGTCACCGAGACAAACTGAACAAAGTTCTGAGGTCAACCTTGTAAAGATAAGGATTCAGGTCTGTCTGCTGTTTACCTTTGCTCCTGCGCGCACTGCCCTTCTCTCCACATTCATGTGTTTGTTTGTTTGTCTATCTAATCTTTTGGGTTTTTATTTCTAATGAGGTCGACCAGTTGTCTATTTATTATTTTTTTTACTACGCATCAAGCTGCGCTGCTTGTCTTTGCTCCTGTGTGCTCGCGCACTCTCGCCTTTTCCACTTATTTTTATTTTTGATTTATTTTGTCAATTTTTAAAAAAAAATACGCATCGTGCTGTGCTGTTTTTGTTTGCTTGAGTACATTCGCAAGCTCTCGCTTTCTCCACTTTACAATTTTTTTGTTATTATTTATCTATTCCTGAGAGTTTATCTTATTTTTTATTTGTTTATTTAAATGAAGTCGACCATTTGCCTGACCTTCCTTCCATTATCCGTCACCGAAACAAACTGAACAAAGTTCTGAGGTCGACCTTGTAAAGATAAGGATTCAGGTCTGTCTGCTGTTTACCTTTGCTCCTGCCCGCACTGCCCTTCTCTCCACATTTATGTGTTTGTTTGTTTGTCTATCTAATCTTTTGGGTTTTTATTTCTAATGAGGTCGACCAGTTGTCTATTTATTATTTTTTTTTACTACGCATCAAGTTGCGCTGCTTGTCTTTGCTCCTGTGTGCTCGCGCACTCTCGCCTTTTCCACTTATTTTTATTTTTGATTTATTTTTGTTTTATTTTGTCAATTTAAAAAAAAATACGCATCGTGCTGTGCTGTTTGTGTTTGCTTGAGTGCATTCGCGCGCTCTCGCTTTCTCCACTTTACAATTTTTTTGTTATTATTTATCTATTCCTGAGAGTTTATCTTATTTTTTATTTGTTTATTTAAATGAAGTCGACCAGTTGCCTGCCCTTCTTTCCATTATCCGTCACCGAGACAAACTGAACAAAGTTCTGAGGTCGACCTTGTAAAGATAAGGATTCAGGTCTGTCTGCTGTTTACCTTTGCTCCTGCGCGCACTGCCCTTTTCTCCACATTTATGTGTTTGTTTGTTTGTCTATCTAATCTTTTGGGTTTTTATTTCTAATGAGGTCGACCAGTTGTCTATTTAATATTTTTTTTACTACGCATCAAGCTGCGCTGCTTGTCTTTGCTCCTGTGTGCTCGCGCACTCTCGCCTTTTCCACTTATTTTTATTTTTGATTTATTTTTGATTTATTTTGTCAATTTAAAAAAAAAATACGCATCGTGCTGTGCTGTTTGTGTTTGCTTGAGTGCATTCGCGCGCTCTCGCTTTCTCCACTTTACAATTTTTTTGTTATTATTTATCTATTCCTGAGAGTTTATCTTAATTTTTATTTGTTTATTTAAATGAAGTCGACCAGTTGCCTGCCCTTCCTTCCATTATCCGTCACCGAGACAAACTGAACAAAGTTCTGAGGTCGACCTTGTAAAGATAAGGATTCAGGTCTGTCTGCTGTTTACCTTTGCTCCTGCGCGCACTGCCCTTTTCTCCACATTTATGTGTTTGTTTGTTTGTCTATCTAATCTTTTGGGTTTTTATTTCTAATGAGGTCGACCAGTTGTCTATTTATTATTTTTTTTACTACGCATCAAGCTGCGCTGCTTGTCTTTGCTCCTGTGTGCTGGCGCACTCTCGCCTTTTCCACTTATTTTTATTTTTGATTTATTTTTGATTTATTTTGTCAATTTTTAAAAAAAATACGCATCGTGCTGTGCTGTTTGTGTTTGCTTGAGTGCATTCGCGCGCTCTCGCTTTCTCCACTTTACAATTTTTTTGTTATTATTTATCTATTCCTGAGAGTTTATCTTACTTTTTATTTGTTTATTTAAATGAAGTCGACCAGTTGCCTGCCCTTCCTTCCATTATCCGTCACCGAGACAAACTGAACAAATTTCTGAGGTCGACCTTGTAAAGATAAGGATTCAGGTCTGTCTGCTGTTTACCTTTGCTCCTGCGCGCACTGCGCTTCTCTCCACATTTATGTGTTTGTTTGTTTGTCTATCTAATCTTTTGGGTTTTTATTTCTAAAGAGGTCGACCAGTTGTCTATTTATTATTTTTTTTACTACGCATCAAGCTGCGCTGCTTGGCTTTGCTCCTGTGTGCTCGCGCACTCTCGCCTTTTCCACTTATTTTTGTTTTTGATTTATTTTTGATTTATTTTGTCAATTTAAAAAAAAATACGCATCGTGCTGTGCTGTTTGTGTTTGCTTGGTGCATTCGCGCGCTCTCGCTTTCTCCACTTTACAATTTTTTTGTTATTTTTTATCTATTCCTAAGATTTTATCTTATTTTTTATTTATTTAAATGAAGTCGACCAGTTGCCTGCCCTTCCTTCCATTATCCGTCACCGAGACAAACTGAACAAAGTTCTGAGGTCGACCTTGTAAAGATAAGGATTCAGGTCTGTCTGCTGTTTACCTTTGCTCCTGCCCGCACTGCCCTTCTCTCCACATTTATGTGTTTGTTTGTTTGTCTATCTAATCTTTTGGGTTTTTATTTCTAATGAGGTCGACCAGTTGTCTATTTATTATTTTTTTTTACTACGCATCAAGTTGCGCTGCTTGTCTTTGCTCCTGTGTGCTCGCGCACTCTCGCCTTTTCCACTTATTTTTATTTTTGATTTATTTTTGTTTTATTTTGTCAATTTAAAAAAAAATACGCATCGTGCTGTGCTGTTGGTGTTTGCTTGAGTGCATTCGCGCGCTCTCGCTTTCTCCACTTTACAATTTTTTTGTTATTATTTATCTATTCCTGAGAGTTTATCTTATTTTTTATTTGTTTATTTAAATGAAGTCGACCAGTTGCCTGCCCTTCCTTCCATTATCCGTCACCGAGACAAACTGAACAAAGTTCTGAGGTCGACCTTGTAAAGATAAGGATTCAGGTCTGTCTGCTGTTTACCTTTGCTCCTGCGCGCACTGCCCTTTTCTCCACATTTATGTGTTTGTTTGTTTGTCTATCTAATCTTTTGGGTTTTTATTTCTAATGAGGTCGACCAGTTGTCTATTTAATATTTTTTTTACTACGCATCAAGCTGCGCTGCTTGTCTTTGCTCCTGTGTGCTCGCGCACTCTCGCCTTTTCCACTTATTTTTATTTTTGATTTATTTTTGATTTATTTTGTCAATTTAAAAAAAAATACGCATCGTGCTGTGCTGTTTGTGTTTGCTTGAGTGCATTCGCGCGCTCTCGCTTTCTCCACTTTACAATTTTTTTGTTATTATTTATCTATTCCTGAGAGTTTATCTTACTTTTTATTTGTTTATTTAAATGAAGTCGACCAGTTGCCTGCCCTTCCTTCCATTATCCGTCACCGAGACAAACTGAACAAATTTCTGAGGTCGACCTTGTAAAGATAAGGATTCAGGTCTGTCTGCTGTTTACCTTTGCTCCTGCGCGCACTGCCCTTCTCTCCACATTTATGTGTTTGTTTGTTTGTCTATCTAATATTTTGGGTTTTTATTTCTAATGAGGTCGACCAGTTGTCTATTTATTATTTTTTTTACTACGCATCAAGCTGCGCTGCTTGGCTTTGCTCCTGTGTGCTCGCGCACTCTCGCCTTTTCCACTTATTTTTGTTTTTGATTTATTTTTGATCTATTTTGTCAATTTAAAAAAAAATACGCATCGTGCTGTGCTGTTTGTGTTTGCTTGAGTGCATTCGCGCGCTCTCGCTTTCTCCACTTTACAATTTTTTTGTTATTATTTATCTATTCCTGAGAGTTTATCTTATTTTTTATTTGTTTATTCAAATGAAGTCGACCAGTTGCCTGCCCTTCCTTCCATTATCCGTCACCGAGACAAACTGAACAAAGTTCTGAGGTCGACCTTGTAAAGATAAGGATTCACGTCTGTCTGCTGTTTACCTTTGCTCCTACCCGCTGCCCTTCTCTCCACATTTATGTGTTTGTTTGTTTGTCTATCTAATGTTTGGGTTTTTATTTCTAATGAGGTCGACCAGTTGTCTATTTATTATTTTTTTTACTACGCATCAAGCTGCGCTGCTTGTCTTTGCTCCTGTGTGCTCGCGCACTCTCGCCTTTTCCACTTATTTTTATTTTTGATTTATTTTTGATTTATTTTGTCAATTTAAAAAAAAAATACGCATCGTGCTGTGCTGTTTTTGTTTGCTTGAGTACATTCGCAAGCTCTCGCTTTCTCCACTTTACAATTTTTTTGTTATTATTTATCTATTCCTGAGAGTTTATCTTATTTATATTTGTTTATTTAAATGAAGTCGACCAGTTGCCTGCCCTTCCTTCCATTATCCGTCACCGAGACAAACTGAACAAAATTCTGAGGTCGACCTTGTAAAGATAAGGATTCAGGTCTGTCTGCTGTTTACCTTTGCTCCTGCCCGCACTGCCCTTCTCTCCACATTTATGTGTTTGTTTGTTTGTCTATCTAATCTTTTGGGTTTTTATTTCTAATGAGGTCGACCAGTTGTCTATTTATTATTTTTTTTACTACGCATCAAGCTGCGCTGCTTGTCTTTGCTCCTGTGTGCTCGCGCACTCTCGCCTTTTCCACTTATTTTTATTTTTGATTTATTTTTGATTTATTTTGTCAATTTTTAAAAAAAAATACGCATCGTGCTGTGCTGTTTGTGTTTGCTTGAGTGCATTCGCGCGCTCCTCGCTTTCTCCACTATACAATTTTTTGTTATTATTTATCTATTCCTGAGAGTTTATCTTAGTTTTTATTTGTTTATTTAAATGAAGTCGACCAGATGCCTGCCCTTCCTTCCATTATCCGTCACCGAGGCAAACTGAACAAAGTTCTGAGGTCGACCTTGTAAAGATAAGGATTCAGGTCTGTCTGCTGTTTACCTTTTCTCCTGCGCGCACTGCCCTTCTCTACACATTTATGTGTTTGTTTGTTTGTCTATCTAATCTTTTGGGTTTTTTATTTCTAATGAGGTCGACCAGTTGTCTATTTATTATTTTTTTTTACTACGCATCAAGCTGCGCTGCTTGTCTTTGCTCCTGTGTGCTCGCGCACTCTCGCCTTTTCCACTTATTTTTATTTTTGATTTATTTTTGTTTTATTTTGTCAATTTAAAAAAAAATACGCATCGTGCTGTGCTGTTTGTGTTTGCTTGAGTGCATTCGCGCGCTCTCGCTTTCTCCACTTTACAATTTTTTTGTTATTATTTATCTATTCCTGAGAGTTTATCTTATTTTTTATTTGTTTATTTAAATGAAGTCGACCAGTTGCCTGCCCTTCCTTCCATTATCCGTCACCGAGACAAACTGAACAAAGTTCTGAGGTCGACCTTGTAAAGATAAGGATTCAGGTCTGTCTGCTGTTTACCTTTGCTCCTGCGCGCACTGCCCTTCTCTCCACATTTATGTGTTTGTTTGTTTGTCTATCTAATCTTTTGGGTTTTTATTTCTAATGAGGTCGACCAGTTGTCTATTATTTATTTTTTTTACTACGCATCAAGCTGCGCTGCTTGTCTTTGCTCCTGTGTGCTCGCGCACTCTCTCCTTTTCATCTTATTTTTATTTTTGATTTATTTTTGATTTATTTTGTCAATTTAAAAAAAATACGCATCGTGCTGTGCTGTTTGTGTTTGCTTGAGTGCATTCGCGCGCTCTCCGCTTTCTCCACTTTACAATTTTTTTGTTATTATTTATCTATTCCTGAGAGTTTATCTTATTTTTTATTTGTTTATTTAAATGAAGTCGACCAGTTGCCTGCCCTTCCTTCCATTATCCGTCACCGAGACAAACTGAACAAAGTTCTGATGTCGACCTTGTAAAGATAAGGATTCAGGTCTGTCTGCTGTTTACCTTTGCTCCTGCGCGCACTGCCCTTCTCTCCACATTTATGTGTTTGTTTGTTTGTCTATCTAATCTTTTGGGTTTTTATTTCTAATGAGGTCGACCAGTTGTCTATTTATTATTTTTTTTTACTACGCATCAAGCTGCGCTGCTTGTCTTTGCTCCTGTGTGCTCGCGCACTCTCGCCTTTTCCACTTATTTTTATTTTGATTTATTTTTGTTTTATTTTGTCAATTTAAAAAAAATACGCATCGTGCTGTGCTGTTTGTGTTTGCTTGAGTGCATTCGCGCGCTCTCGCTTTCTCCACTTTACAATTTTTTTGTTATTATTTATCTATTCCTGAGAGTTTATCTTATTTTTTATTTGTTTATTTAAATGAAGTCGACCAGTTGCCTGCCCTTCCTTCCATTATCCGTCACCGAGACAAACTGAACAAAGTTCTGAGGTCGACCTTGTAAAGATAAGGATTCAGGTCTGTCTGCTGTTTACCTTTGCTCCTGCGCGCACTGCCCTTCTCTCCACATTTATGTGTTTGTTTGTTTGTCTATCTAAACTTTTGGGTTTTTATTTCTAATGAGGTCGACCAGTTGTCTATTTATTATTTTTTTTACTACGCATCAAGCTGCGCTGCTTGTCTTTGCTGCTGTGTGCTCGCGCACTCTCGCCTTTTCCACTTATTTTTATTTTTGATTTATTTTTGATTTATTTTGTCAATTTAAAAAAAAATACGCATCGTGCTGTGCTGTTTGTGTTTGCTTGAGTGCATTCGCGCGCTCTCGCTTTCCTCCACTTTACAATTTTTTTGTTATTATTTATCTATTCCTGAGAGTTTATCTTATTTTTTATTTGTTTATTTAAATGAAGTCGACCAGTTGCCTGCCCTTCCTTCCATTATCCGTCACCGAGACAAACTGAACAAAGTTCTGAGGTCGACCTTGTAAAGATAAGGATTCAGGTCTGTCTGCTGTTTACCTTTGCTCCTGCGGGCACTGCCCTTTTCTCCACATTTATGTGTTTGTTTGTTTGTCTATCTAATCTTTTGGGTTTTTATTTCTAATGAGGTCGACCAGTTGTCTATTTATTATTTTTTTTTACTACGCATCAAGCTGCGCTGCTTGTCTTTGCTCCTGTGTGCTCGCGCACTGTCGCCTTTTCCACTTATTTTTATTTTTGATATATTTTTGTTTTATTTTGTCAATTTTCATAAAAAAAAATACGCAATCGTGCTGTGCTGTTTGTGTTTGCTTGAGTGCATTCGCGCGCTCTCGCTTTCTCCACTTTACAATTTTTTTGTTATTATTTATCTATTCCTGAGAGTTTATCTTATTTTTTATTTGTTTATTTAAATGAAGTCGACCAGTTGCCTGCCCTTCCTTCCATTATCCGTCACCCGAGACAAACTGAACAAAGTTCTGAGGTCGACCTTGTAAAGATAAGGATTCAGGTCTGTCTGCTGTTTACCTGTGCTCCTGCGCGCACTGCACTTCTCTCCACATTTATGTGTTTGTTTGTTTGTCTATCTAATCTTTTGGGTTTTTATTTCTAATGAGGTCGACCAGTTGTCTATTTATTATTTTTTTTACTACGCATCAAGCTGCGCTGCTTGTCTTTGCTCCTGTGTGATGGCGCACCTCTCTCCTTTTCATCTTATTTTTATTTTTGATTTATTTTTGATTTATTTTGTCAATTTAAAAAAAAATACGCATCGTGCTTTGCTGTTTGTGTTTGCTTGAGTGCATTCGCGCGCTCCTCGCTTTCTCCACTTTACAATTTTTTTGTTATTATTTATCTATTCCTGAGAGTTTATCTTATTTTTTATTTGTTTATTTAAATGATGTCGACCAGTTGCCTGCCCTTCCTTCCATTATCCGTCACCGAGACAAACTGAACAAAGTTCTGAGGTCGACCTTGTAAAGATAAGGATTCAGGTCTGTCTGCTGTTTACCTTTGCTCCTGCGCGCACTGCCCTTCTCTCCACATTTATGTGTTTGTTTGTTTGTCTATCTAATCTTTTGGGTTTTTATTTCTAATGAGGTCGACCAGTTGTCTATTTATTATTTTTTTTTACTACGCATCAAGCTGCGCTGCTTGTCTGTGCTCCTGTGTGCTCGCGCACTCTCGCCTTTTCCACTTATTTTTTTTTTGATTTATTTTTGTTTTATTTTGTCAATTTAAAAAAAATACGCATCGTGCTGTGCTGTTTGTGTTTGCTTGAGTGCATTCGCGCGCTCTCGCTTTCTCCACTTTACAATTTTTTTGTTATTATTTATCTATTCCTGAGAGTTTATCTATTTTTTATTTGTTTATTTAAATGAAGTCGACCAGTTGTCTGCCCTTCCTTCCATTATCCGTCACCGAGACAAACTGAACAAAGTTCTGAGGTCGACCTTGTAAAGATAAGGATTCAGGTCTGTCTGCTGTTTACCATTGCTCCTGCGCGCAGTGCCCTTCTCTCCACATTTATGTGTTTGTTTGTTTGTCTATCTAAACTTTTCGGTTTTTATTTCTAATGAGGTCGACCAGTTGTCTATTTATTATTTTTTTTACTACGCATCAAGTTGCGCTGCTTGTCTTTGCTCCTATGTGGTCGCGCACTCTCGCCTTTTCCACTTATTTTTATTTTTGATTTATTTTTTATTTATTTTGTCAATTTAAAAATATACGCATCGTGCTGTGCTGTTTGTGTTTGCTTGAGTGCATTCGCGCGCCTCTCGCTTTCTCCATTTTACAATTTTTTTGTTATTATTTATCTATTCCTGAGAGTTTATCTTAATTTTTATTTGTTTATTTAAATGAAGTCGACCAGTTGCCTGCCCTTCCTTCCATTATCCGTCACCGAGACAAACTGAACAAAGTTCTGAGGTCGACCTTGTAAAGATAAGGATTCAGGTCTGTCTGCTGTTTACCTTTGCTCCTGCGCGCACTGCCCTTCTCTCCACATTTATGTGTTTGTTTGTTTGTCTATCTAATCTTTTGGGTTTTTATTTCTAATGAGGTCGACCAGTTGTCTATTTATTATTTTTTTTACTACGCATCAAGCTGCGCTGCTTGTCTTTGCTCCTGTGTGCTCGCGCACTCTCGCCTTTTCCACTTATTTTTATTTTTGATTTATTTTTGATTTATTTTGTCAATTTTAAAAAAAATACGCATCGTGCTGTGCTGTTTGTGTTTGCTTGAGTGCATTCGCGCGCTCTCGCTTTCTCCACTTTACAATTTTTTTGTTATTATTTATCTATTCCTGAGAGTTTATCTTACTTTTTATTTGTTTATTTAAATGAAGTCGACCAGTTGCCTGCCCTTCCTTCCATTATCCGTCACCGAGACAAACTGAACAAATTTCTGAGGTCGACCTTGTAAAGATAAGGATTCAGGTCTGTCTGCTGTTTACCTTTGCTCCTGCGCGCACTGCCCTTCTCTCCACATTTATGTGTTTGTTTGTTTGTCTATCTAATCTTTTGGGTTTTTATTTCTAAAGAGGTCGACCAGTTGTCTATTTATTATTTTTTTTACTACGCATCAAGCTGCGCTGCTTGTCTTTGCTCCTGTGTGCTCGCCCACTGTCGCCTTTTCCACTTATTTTTATTTTGGATATATTTTTGTTTTATTTTGTCAATTTTTAAAAAAAATACGCATCGTGCTGTGCTGTTTGTGTTTGCTTGACTGCATTCGCGCGCTCTCGCTTTCTCCACTTTACAATTTTTTGTTATTATTTATCTATTCCTGAGAGTTTATCTTATTTTTTATTTGTTTATTTAAATGAAGTCGACCAGTTGCCTGCCCTTCCTTCCATTATCCGTCACCGAGACAAACTGAACAAATTTCTGAGATCGACCTTGTAAAGATAAGGATTCATTGAGGTCTGTCTGCTGTTTACCTTTGCTCCTGCGCGCACTGCCCTTCTCTCCACATTTATGTGTTTGTTTGTTTGTCTATCTAATCTTTTGGGTTTTTATTTGTAATGAGGTCGACCAGTTGTCTATTTATTATTTTTTTTACTACGCATCAAGCTGCGCTGCTTGTCTTTGCTCCTGTGTGCTCGCGCACTCTCGCCTTTTCCACTTATTTTTATTTTTGATTTATTTTTGATTTATTTTGTCAATTTAAAAAAAAATACGCATCGTGCTGTGCTGTTTGTGTTTGCTTGAGTGCATTCGCGCGCTCTCGCTTTCTCCACTTTACAATTTTTTTGTTATTATTTATCTATTCCTGAGAGTTTATCTATTTTTTTATTTGTTTATTTAAATGAAGTCGACCAGTTGCCTGCCCTTCCTTCCATTATCCGTCACCGAGACAAACTGAACAAAGTTCTGAGGTCGACCTTGTAAAGATAAGGATTCAGGTCTGTCTGCTGTTTACCTTTGCTCCTGCGCGCACTGCCCCTTCTCTCCACATTTATGTGTTTGTTTGTTTGTCTATCTAAACTTTTGGGTTTTTATTTCTAATGAGGTCGACCAGTTGTCTATTTATTATTTTTTTTACTACGCATCAAGCTGCGCTGCTTGTCTTTGCTGCTGTGTGCTCGCGCACTCTCGCCTCTTTTCCACTTATTTTTATTTTTTATTTATTTTTGATTTATTTTGTCAATTTAAAAAAAATACGCATCGTGCTGTGCTGTTTGTGTTTGCTTGAGTGCATTCGCGCGCTCTCGCTTTCTCCACTTTACAATTTTTTTGTTATTATTTATCTATTCCTGAGAGTTTATCTTATTTTTTATTTGTTTATTTAAATGAAGTCGACCAGTTGCCTGCCCTTCCTTCCATTATCCGTCACCGAGACAAACTGAACAAAGTTCTGAGGTCGACCTTGTAAAGATAAGGATTCAGGTCTGTCTGCTGTTTACCTTTGCTCCTGCGCGCACTGCCCCTTTTCTCCACATTTATGTGTTTTGTTTGTTTGTCTATCTAATCTTTTGGGTTTTTATTTCTAATGAGGTCGACCAGTTGTCTATTTATTATTTTTTTTACTACGCATCAAGCTGCGCTGCTTGTCTTTGCTCCTGTGTGCTCGCGCACTGTCGCCTTTTCCACTTATTTTTATTTTTGATATATTTTTGTTTTATTTTGTCAATTTTCAAAAAAAATACGCATCGTGCTGTGCTGTTTGTGTTTGCTTGAGTGCATTCGCGCGCTCTCGCTTTCTCCTCTTTACAATTTTTTTGTTATTATTTATCTATTCCTGAGAGTTTATCTTATTTTTTATTTGTTTATTTAAATGAAGTCGACCAGTTGCCTGCCCTTCCTTCCATTATCCGTCACCGAGACAAACTGAACAAAGTTCTGAGGTCGACCCTTGTAAAGATAAGGATTCAGGTCTGTCTGCTGTTTACATTTGCTCCTGCGCGCACTGCACTTCTCTCCACATTTATGTGTTTGTTTGTTTGTCTATCTAATCTTTTGGGTTTTTATTTCTAATGAGGTCGACCAGTTGTCTATTTATTATTTTTTTTACTACGCATCAAGCTGCGCTGCTTGTCTTTGCTCCTGTGTGATGGCGCACTCTCTCCTTTTCATCTTATTTTTATTTTTCATTTATTTTTGATTTATTTTGTCAATTTAAAAAAAATACGCATCGTGCTGTGCTGTTTGTGTTTGCTTGAGTGCATTCGCGCGCTCTCGCTTTCTCCACTTTACAATTTTTTTGTTATTATTTATCTATTCCTGAGAGTTTATCTTATTTTTTATTTGTTTATTTAAATGATGTCGACCAGTTGCCTGCCCTTCCTTCCATTATCCGTCACCGAGAAAAACTGAACAAAGTTCTGAGGTCGACCTTGTAAAGATAAGGATTCAGGTCTGTCTGCTGTTTACCTTTGCTCCTGCGCGCACTGCCCTTCTCTCCACATTTATGTGTTTGTTTGTTTGTCTATCTAATCTTTTGGGTTTTTATTTCTAATGAGGTCGACCAGTTGTCTATTTATTACTTTTTTTTACTACGCATCAAGCTGCGCTGCTTGTCTGTGCTCCTGTGTGCTCGCGCACTCTCGCCTTTTCCACTTATTTTTATTTTTGATTTATTTTTGTTTTATTTTGTCAATTTAAAAAAAATACGCATCGTGCTGTGCTGTTTGTGTTTGCTTGAGTGCATTCGCGCGCTCTCGCTTTCTCCACTTTACAATTTTTTTGTTATTATTTATCTATTCCTGCGAGTTTATCTTATTTTTTATTTGATTATTTAAATGAAGTCGACCAGTTGTCTGCCCTTCCTTCCATTATCCGTCACCGAGACAAACTGAACAAAGTTCTGAGGTCGACCTTGTAAAGATAAGGATTCAGGTCTATCTGCTGTTTACCATTGCTCCTGCGCGCAGTGCCCTTCTCTCCACATTTATGTGTTTGTTTGTTTGTCTATCTAAACTTTTCGGTTTTTATTTCTAATGAGGTCGACCAGTTGTCTATTTATTATTTTTTTTACTACGCATCAAGCTGCGCTGCTTGTCTTTGCTCCTGTGTGCTCGCGCACTCTCGCCTTTTCCACTTATTTTTATTTTTGATTTATTTTTTATTTATTTTGTCAATTTAAAAATGTACGCATCGTGCTGTGCTGTTTGTGTTTGCTTGAGTGCATTCGCGCGCTCTCGCTTTCTCCACTTTACAATTTTTTTGTTATTATTTATCTATTCCTGAGAGTTTATCTTAATTTTTATTTGTTTATTTAAATGAAGTCGACCATTTGCCTGCCCTTCCTTCCATTATCCGTCACCGAGACAAACTGAACAAAGTTCTGAGGGTCGACCTTGTAAAGATAAGGATTCAGGTCCTGTCTGCTGTTTACCTTTGCTCCTGCGCGCACTGCCCTTCTCTCCACATTTATGTGTTTGTTTGTTTGTCTATCTAATCTTTTGGGTTTTTATTTCTAATGAGGTCGACCAGTTGTCTATTTATTATTTTTTTTACTACGCATCAAGCTGCGCTGCTTGTCTTTGCTCCTGTGTGCTCGCGCACTCTCGCCTTTTCCACTTATTTTTATTTTTGATTTATTTTTGATTTATTTTGTCAATTTTAAAAAAAATACGCATCGTGCTGTGCTGTTTGTGTTTGCTTGAGTGCATTCGCGCGCTCTCGCTTTCTCCACTTTACAATTTTTTTGTTATTATTTATCTATTCCTGAGAGTTTATCTTATTTTTTATTTGTTTATTTAAATGATGTCGACCAGTTGCCTGCCCTTCCTTCCATTATCCGTCACCGAGACAAACTGAACAAATTTCTGAGGTCGACCTTGTAAAGATAAGGATTCAGGTCTGTCTGCTGTTTACCTTTGCTCCTGCGCGCACTGCCCTTCTCTCCACATTTATGTGTTTGTTTGTTTGTCTATCTAATCTTTTGGGTTTTTATTTCTAAAGAGGTCGACCAGTTGTCTATTTATTATTTTTTTTACTACGCATCAAGCTGCGCTGCTTGGCTTTGCTCCTGTGCGCTCGCGCACTCTCGCCTTT
>NW_025958518.1:0-37400 GCF_023159225.1 Perognathus longimembris pacificus | reverse complement strand
AACTTTGTTCAGTTTGTCTCGGTGACGGATAATGGAAGGAAGGGCAGGCAACTGGTCGACTTCATTTAAATAAACAAATAAAAAATAAGATAAACTCTCAGGAATAGATAAATAATAACAAAAAATTGTAAAGTGGAGAAAGCGAGAGCGCGCGAATGCACTCAAGCAAACACAAACAGCACAGCACGATGCGTATTTTTTTTAAATTGACAAAATAAATCAAAAATAAATCAAAAATAAAAATAAGTGGAAAAGGCGAGAGTGCGCGAGCACACAGGAGCAAAGACAAGCAGCGCAGCTTGATGCGTAGTAAAAAAAATAATAAATAGACAACTGGTCGACCTCATTAGAAATAAAAACCCAAAAGATTAGATAGACAAACAAACAAACACATAAATGTGGAGAGAAGGGCAGTGCGCGCAGGAGCAAAGGTAAACAGGAGACAGACCTGAATCCTTATCTTTACAAGGTCGACCTCAGAACTTTGTTCAGTTTGTCTCGGTGAGGGATAATGGAAGGAAGGGCAGGCAACTGGTCGACTTCATTTAAATAAACAAATAAAAAATAAGATAAACTCTCAGGAATAGATAAATAATAACAAAAAATGTAAAGTGGAGAAAGCGAGAGCGCGCGAATGCACTCAAGCAAACACAAACAGCACAGCACGATGCGTATTTTTTTTAAATTGACAAAAATAAATCAAAAATAAAAATAAGTGGAAAAGGCGAGAGTGCGCGAGCACACAGGAGCAAAGACAAGCAGCGCAGCTTGATGCGTAGTAAAAAAAATAATAAATAGACAACTGGTCGACCTCATTAGAAATAAAAACCCAAAAGATTAGATAGACAAACAAACAAACACATAAATGTGGAGAGAAGGGCAGTGCGGGCAGGAGCAAAGGTAAACAGCAGACAGACCTGAATCCTTATCTTTACAAGGTCGACCTCAGAACTTTGTTCAGTTTGTCTCGGTGACGGATAATGGAAGGAAGGGCAGGCAACTGGTCGACTTCATTTAAATAAACAAATAAAAAATAAGATAAACTCTCAGGAATAGATAAATAATAACAAAAAAATTGTAAAGTGGAGAAAGCGAGAGCGCGCGAATGCACTCAAGCAAACACAAACAGCACAGCACGATGCGTATTTTTTTTAAATTGACAAAATAAATCAAAAATAAATCAAAAATAAAAATAAGTGGAAAAGGCGAGAGTGCGCGAGCACACAGGAGCAAAGACAAGCAGCGCAGCTTGATGCGTAGTAAAAAAAATAATAAATAGACAACTGGTCGACCTCATTAGAAATAAAAACCCAAAAGATTAGATAGACAAACAAACAAACACATAAATGTGGAGAGAAGGGCAGTGCGCGCAGGAGCAAAGGTAAACAGCAGACAGACCTGAATCCTTATCTTTACAAGGTCGACCTCAGAACTTTGTTCAGTTTGTCTCGGTGACGGATAATGGAAGGAAGGGCAGGCAACTGGTCGACTTCATTTAAATAAACAAATAAAAAATAAGATAAACTCTCAGGAATAGATAAATAATAACAAAAAAATTGTAAAGTGGAGAAAGCGAGAGCGCGCGAATGCACTCAAGCAAACACAAACAGCACAGCACGATGCGTATTTTTTTTAAATTGACAAAATAATCAAAAATAAATCAAAAATAAAAATAAGTGGAAAAGGCGAGAGTGCGCGAGCACACAGGAGCAAAGACAAGCAGCGCAGCTTGATGCGTAGTAAAAAAAATAATAAATAGACAACTGGTCGACCTCATTAGAAATAAAAACCCAAAAGATTAGATAGACAAACAAACAAACACATAAATGTGGAGAGAAGGGCAGTGCGCGCAGGAGCAAAGGTAAACAGCAGACAGACCTGAATCCTTATCTTTACAAGGTCGACCTCAGAACTTTGTTCAGTTTGTCTCGGTGACGGATAATGGAAGGAAGGGCAGGCAACTGGTCGACTTCATTTAAATAAACAAATAAAAAATAAGATAAACTCTCAGGAATAGATAAATAATAACAAAAAAATTGTAAAGTGGAGAAAGCGAGAGCGCGCGAATGCACTCAAGCAAACACAAACAGCACAGCACGATGCGTATTTTTTTAAATTGACAAAATAAATCAAAAATAAATCAAAAATAAAAATAAGTGGAAAAGGCGAGAGTGCACGAGCACACAGGAGCAAAGACAAGCAGCGCAGCTTGATGCGTAGTAAAAAAAATAATAAATAGACAACTGGTCGACCTCATTAGAAATAAAAACCCAAAAGATTAGATAGACAAACAAACAAACACATAAATGTGGAGAGAAGGGCAGTGCGCGCAGGAGCAAAGGTAAACAGCAGACAGACCTGAATCCTTATCTTTACAAGGTCGACCTCAGAACTTTGTTCAGTTTGTCTCGGTGACGGATAATGGAAGGAAGGGCAGGCAACTGGTCGACTTCATTTAAATAAACAAATAAAAAATAAGATAAACTCTCAGGAATAGATAAATAATAACAAAAAATTGTAAAGTGGAGAAAGCGAGAGCGCGCGAATGCACTCAAGCAAACACAAACAGCACAGCACGATGCGTATTTTTTTTAAATTGACAAAATAAATCAAAAATAAATCAAAAATAAAAATAAGTGGAAAAGGCGAGAGTGCGAGAGCACACAGGAGCAAAGACAAGCAGCGCAGCTTGATGCGTAGTAAAAAAAATAATAAATAGACAACTGGTCGACCTCATTAGAAATAAAAACCCAAAGATTAGATAGACAAACAAACAAACACATAAATGTGGAGAGAAGGGCAGTGCGCGCAGGAGCAAAGGTAAACAGGCAGACAGACCTGAATCCTTATCTTTACAAGGTCGACCTCAGAACTTTGTTCAGTTTGTCTCGGTGACGGATAATGGAAGGAAGGGCAGGCAACTGGTCGACTTCATTTAAATAAACAAATAAAAAATAAGATAAACTCTCAGGAATAGATAAATAATAACAAAAAATTGTAAAGTGGAGAAAGCGAGAGCGCGCCTATGCACTCAAGCAAACACAAACAGCACAGCACGATGCGTATTTTTTTAAATTGACAAAATAAATCAAAAATAAATCAAAAATAAAAATAAGTGGAAAAGGCGAGAGTGCACGAGCACACAGAAGCAAAGACAAGCAGCGCAGCTTGATGCGTAGTAAAAAAAATAATAAATAGACAACTGGTCGACCTCATTAGAAATAAAAACCCAAAAGATTAGATAGACAAACAAACAAACACATAAATGTGGAGAGAAGGGCAGTGCGGGCAGGAGCAAAGGAAAAGAGCAGACAGACCTGAATCCTTATCTTTACAAGGTCGACCTCAGAACTTTGTTCAGTTTGTCTCGGTGAGGGATAATGGAAGGAAGGGCAGGCAACTGGTCGACTTCATTTAAATAAACAAATAAAAAATAAGATAAACTCTCAGGAATAGATAAATAATAACAAAAAAATTGTAAAGTGGAGAAAGCGAGAGCGCGCGAATGCACTCAAGCAAACACAAACAGCACAGCACGATGCGTATTTTTTTTTAAATTGACAAAATAAATCAAAAATAATCAAAAATAAAAATAAGTGGAAAAGGCGAGAGTGCGCGAGCACACAGGAGCAAAGACAAGCAGCGCAGCTTGATGCGTAGTAAAAAAAATAATAAATAGACAACTGGTCGACCTCATTAGAAATAAAAACCCAAAAGATTAGATAGACAAACAAACAAACACATAAATGTGGAGAGAAGGGCAGTGCGCGCAGGAGCAAAGGTAAACAGCAGACAGACCTGAATCCTTATCTTTACAAGGTCGACCTCAGAACTTTGTTCAGTTTGTCTCGGTGACGGATAATGGAAGGAAGGGCAGGCAACTGGTCGACTTCATTTAAATAAACAAATAAAAAATAAGATAAACTCTCAGGAATAGATAAATAATAACAAAAAAATTGTAAAGTGGAGAAAGCGAGAGCGCGCGAATGCACTCAAGCAAACACAAACAGCACAGCACGATGCGTATTTTTTTTAAATTGACAAAATAAATCAAAAATAAATCAAAAATAAAAATAAGTGGAAAAGGCGAGAGTGCGCGAGCACACAGGAGCAAAGACAAGCAGCGCAGCTTGATGCGTAGTAAAAAAAATAATAAATAGACAACTGGTCGACCTCATTAGAAATAAAAACCCAAAAGATTAGATAGACAAACAAACAAACACATAAATGTGGAGAGAAGGGCAGTGCGCGCAGGAGCAAAGGTAAACAGCAGACAGACCTGAATCCTTATCTTTACAAGGTCGACCTCAGAACTTTGTTCAGTTTGTCTCGGTGACGGATAATGGAAGGAAGGGCAGGCAACTGGTCGACTTCATTTAAATAAACAAATAAAAAATAAGATAAACTCTCAGGAATAGATAAATAATAACAAAAAAATTGTAAAGTGGAGAAAGCGAGAGCGCGCGAATGCACTCAAGCAAACACAAACAGCACAGCACGATGCGTATTTTTTTTAAAATTGACAAAATAAATCAAAAATAAAAATAAGTGGAAAAGGCGAGAGTGCGCGAGCACACAGGAGCAAAGACAAGCAGCGCAGCTTGATGCGTAGTAAAAAAAATAATAAATAGACAACTGGTCGACCTCATTAGAAATAAAAACCCAAAAGATTAGATAGACAAACAAACAAACACATAAATGTGGAGAGAAGGGCAGTGCGCGCAGGAGCAAAGGTAAACAGCAGACAGACCTGAATCCTTATCTTTACAAGGTCGACCTCAGAACTTTGTTCAGTTTGTCTCGGTGACGGATAATGGAAGGAAGGGCAGGCAACTGGTCGACTTCATTTAAATAAACAAATAAAAAATAAGATAAACTCTCAGGAATAGATAAATAATAACAAAAAAATTGTAAAGTGGAGAAAGCGAGAGCGCGCGAATGCACTCAAGCAAACACAAACAGCACAGCACGATGCGTATTTTTTTTAAATTGACAAAATAAATCAAAAATAAATCAAAAATAAAAATAAGTGGAAAAGGCGAGAGTGCGCGAGCACACAGGAGCAAAGACAAGCAGCGCAGCTTGATGCGTAGTAAAAAAAATAATAAATAGACAACTGGTCGACCTCATTAGAAATAAAACCCCAAAAGATTAGATAGACAAACAAACAAACACATAAATGTGGAGAGAAGGGCAGTGCGCGCAGGAGCAAAGGTAAACAGGAGACAGAACTGAATCCTTATCTTTACAAGGTCGACCTCAGAACTTTGTTCAGTTTGTCTCTGTGACGGATAATGGAAGGAAGGGCAGGCAACTGGTCGACTTCATTTAAATAAACAAATAAAAAATAAGATAAACTCTCAGGAATAGATAAATAATAACAAAAAATTGTAAAGTGGAGAAAGCGAGAGCGCGCCTATGCACTCAAGCAAACACAAACAGCACAGCACGATGCGTATTTTTTTAAATTGACAAAATAAATCAAAAATAAATCAAAAATAAAAATAAGTGGAAAAGGCGAGAGTGCACGAGCACACAGAAGCAAAGACAAGCAGCGCAGCTTGATGCGTAGTAAAAAAAATAATAAATAGACAACTGGTCGACCTCATTAGAAATAAAAACCCAAAAGATTAGATAGACAAACAAACAAACACATAAATGTGGAGAGAAGGGCAGTGCGGGCAGGAGCAAAGGAAAAGACAGACAGACCTGAATCCTTATCTTTACAAGGTCGACCTCAGAACTTTGTTCAGTTTGTCTCGGTGAGGATAATGGAAGGAAGGGCAGGCAACTGGTCGACTTCATTTAAATAAACAAATAAAAAATAAGATAAACTCTCAGGAATAGATAAATAATAACAAAAAAATTGTAAAGTGGAGAAAGCGAGAGCGCGCGAATGCACTCAAGCAAACACAAACAGCACAGCACGATGCGTATTTTTTTTTAAAATTGACAAAATAAATCAAAAATAATCAAAAATAAAAATAAGTGGAAAAGGCGAGAGTGCGCGAGCACACAGGAGCAAAGACAAGCAGCGCAGCTTGATGCGTAGTAAAAAAAATAATAAATAGACAACTGGTCGACCTCATTAGAAATAAAAACCCAAAAGATTAGATAGACAAACAAACAAACACATAAATGTGGAGAGAAGGGCAGTGCGCGCAGGAGCAAAGGTAAACAGCAGACAGACCTGAATCCTTATCTTTACAAGGTCGACCTCAGAACTTTGTTCAGTTTGTCTCGGTGACGGATAATGGAAGGAAGGGCAGGCAACTGGTCGACTTCATTTAAATAAACAAATAAAAAATAAGATAAACTCTCAGGAATAGATAAATAATAACAAAAAATTGTAAAGTGGAGAAAGCGAGAGCGCTCGAATGCACTCAAGCAAACACAAACAGCACAGCACGATGCGTATTTTTTTTAAATTGACAAAATAAATCAAAAATAAATCAAAAATAAAAATAAGTGGAAAAGGCGAGAGTGCGCGAGCACACAGGAGCAAAGACAAGCAGCGCAGCTTGATGCGTAGTAAAAAAAATAATAAATAGACAACTGGTCGACCTCATTAGAAATAAAAACCCAAAGATTAGATAGACAAACAAACAAACACATAAATGTGGAGAGAAGGGCAGTGCGCGCAGGAGCAAAGGTAAACAGCAGACAGACCTGAATCCTTATCTTTACAAGGTCGACCTCAGAACTTTGTTCAGTTTGTCTCGGTGACGGATAATGGAAGGAAGGGCAGGCAACTGGTCGACTTCATTTAAATAAACAAATAAAAAATAAGATAAACTCTCAGGAATAGATAAATAATAACAAAAAATTGTAAAGTGGAGAAAGCGAGAGCGCGCGAATGCACTCAAGCAAACACAAACAGCACAGCACGATGCGTATTTTTTTTAAATTGACAAAATAAATCAAAAATAAATCAAAAATAAAAATAAGTGGAAAAGGCGAGAGTACGCGAGCACACAGGAGCAAAGACAAGCAGCGCAGCTTGATGCGTAGTAAAAAAAATAATAAATAGACAACTGGTCGACCTCATTAGAAATAAAAACCCAAAAGATTAGATAGACAAACAAACAAACACATAAATGTGGAGAGAAGGGCAGTGCGGGCAGGAGCAAAGGTAAACAGCAGACAGACCTGAATCCTTATCTTTACAAGGTCGACCTCAGAACTTTGTTCAGTTTGTCTCGGTGACGGATAATGGAAGGAAGGGCAGGCAACTGGTCGACTTCATTTAAATAAACAAATAAAAAATAAGATAAACTCTCAGGAATAGATAAATAATAACAAAAAAATTGTAAAGTGGAGAAAGCGAGAGCGCGCGAATGCACTCAAGCAAACACAAACAGCACAGCACGATGCGTATTTTCTTTAAAATTGACAAAATAAATCAAAAATAAAAATAAGTGGAAAAGGCGAGAGTGCGGGAGCACACAGGAGCAAAGACAAGCAGCGCAGCTTGATGCGTAGTAAAAAAAATAATAAATAGACAACTGGTCGACCTCATTAGAAATAAAAACCCAAAAGATTAGATAGACAAACAAACAAACACATAAATGTGGAGAGAAGGGCAGTGCGGGCAGGAGCAAAGGTAAACAGCAGACAGACCTGAATCCTTATCTTTACAAGGTCGACCTCAGAACTTTGTTCAGTTTGTCTCGGTGACGGATAATGGAAGGAAGGGCAGGCAACTGGTCGACTTCATTTAAATAAACAAATAAAAAATAAGATAAACTCTCAGGAATAGATAAATAATAACAAAAAAATTGTAAAGTGGAGAAAGCGAGAGCGCGCGAATGCACTCAAGCAAACAAAAACAGCACAGCACGATGCGTATTTTTTTTAATTGACAAAATAAATCAAAAATAAATCAAAAATAAAAATAAGTGGAAAAGGAGAGAGTGCGCGAGCACACAGGAGCAAAGACAAGCAGCGCAGCTTGATGCGTAGTAAAAAAAATAATAAATAGACAACTGGTCGACCTCATTAGAAATAAAAACCCAAAAGATTAGATAGACAAACAAACAAACACATAAATGTGGAGAGAAGGGCAGTGCGCGCAGGAGCAAAGGTAAACAGCAGACAGACCTGAATCCTTATCTTTACAAGGTCGACCTCAGAACGTTGTTCAGTTTGTCTCGGTGACGGATAATGGAAGGAAGGGCAGGCAACTGGTCGACTTCATTTAAATAAACAAATAAAAAATAAGATAAACTCTCAGGAATAGATAAATAATAACAAAAAAATTGTAAAGTGGAGAAAGCGAGAGCGCGCGAATGCACTCAAGCAAACACAAACAGCACAGCACGATGCGTATTTTTTTTTTAAATTGACAAAATAAATCAAAAATAAAAATAAGTGGAAAAGGCGAGAGTGCGCGAGCACACAGGAGCAAAGACAAGCCGCGCAGCTTGATGCGTAGTAAAAAAAATAATAAATAGACAACTGGTCGACCTCATTAGAAATAAAAACCCAAAAGATTAGATAGACAAACAAACAAACACATAAAAGTGGAGAGAAAGGCAGGCGCGCAGGAGCAAAGGTAAACACCAGACAGACCTGAATCCTTATCTTTACAAGGTCGACCTCAGAACTTTGTTCATTTTGTCTCAGTGACGGATAATGGAAGGAAGGGCAGGCAACTGGTCGACTTCATTTAAATAAACAAATAAAAAATAAGATAAACTCTCAGGAATAGATAAATAATAACAAAAAAATTGTAAAGTAGAGAAAGCGAGAGCGCGCGAATGCAGTCAAGCAAACACAAACAGCACAGCACGATGCGTATTTTTTTTTAAAATTGACAAAATAAATCAAAAATAAAAATAAGTGGAAAAGGCGAGAGTGCGCGAGCACACAGGAGCAAAGACAAGCAGCGCAGCTTGATGCGTAGTAAAAAAAATAATAAATAGACAACTGGTCGACCTCATTAGAAATAAAAACCCAAAAGATTAGATAGACAAACAAACAAACACATAAATGTGGAGAGAAGGGCAGTGCGCGCAGGAGCAAAGGTAAACAGCACACAGACCTGAATCCTTATCTTTACAAGGTCGACCTCAGAACTTTGTTCAGTTTGTCTCGGTGACGGATAATGGAAGGAAGGGCAGGCAACTGGTCGACTTCATTTAAATAAACAAATAAAAAATAAGATAAACTCTCAGGAATAGATAAATAATAACAAAAATATTGTAAAGTGGAGAAAGCGAGAGCGCGCGAATGCACTCAAGCAAACACAAACAGCACAGCACGATGCGTATTTTTTTTTAAATTGACAAAATAAATCAAAAATAAATCAAAAATAAAAATAAGTGGAAAAGGCGAGAGTGCGCGAGCACACAGGAGCAAAGACAAGCAGCGCAGCTTGATGCGTAGTAAAAAAAATAATAAATAGACAACTGGTCGACCTCATTAGAAATAAAAACCCAAAAGATTAGATAGACAAACAAACAAACACATAAATGTGGAGAGAAGGGCAGTGCGCGCAGGAGCAAAGGTAAACAGCAGACAGACCTGAATCCTTATCTTTACAAGGTCGACCTCAGAACTTTGTTCATTTTTGTCTCGGTGACGGATAATGGAAGGAAGGGCAGGCAACTGGTCGACTTCATTTAAATAAACAAATAAAAAATAAGATAAACTCTCAGGAATAGATAAATAATAACAAAAAAATTGTAAAGTGGAGAAAGCGAGAGCGCGCGAATGCACTCAAGCAAACACAAACAGCACAGCACGATGCGTATTTTTTTTAAATTGATAAAATAAATCAAAAATAAATCAAAAATAAAAATAAGTGGAAAAGGCGAGAGTGCACGCGAGCACACAGGAGCAAAGACAAGCAGCGCAGCTTGATGCGTAGTAAAAAAAATAATAAATAGACAACTGGTCGACCTCATTAGAAATAAAAACCCAAAAGATTAGATAGACAAACAAACAAACACATAAATGTGGAGAGAAGGGCAGTGCGCGCAGGAGCAAAGGTAAACAGCAGACAGACCTGAATCCTTATCTTTACAAGGTCGACCTCAGAACTTTGTTCAGTTTGTCTCGGTGACGGATAATGGAAGGAAGGGCAGGCAACTGGTCGACTTCATTTAAATAAACAAATAAAAAATAAGATAAACTCTCAGGAATAGATAAATAATAACAAAAAAATTGTAAAGTGGAGAAAGCGAGAGCGCGCGAATGCACTCAAGCAAACACAAACAGCACAGCACGATGCGTATTTTCTTTAAAATTGACAAAATAAATCAAAAATAAAAATAAGTGGAAAAGGCGAGAGTGCGGGAGCACACAGGAGCAAAGACAAGCAGCGCAGCTTGATGCGTAGTAAAAAAAATAATAAATAGACAACTGGTCGACCTCATTAGAAATAAAAACCCAAAAGATTAGATAGACAAACAAACAAACACATAAATGTGGAGAGAAGGGCAGTGCGGGCAGGAGCAAAGGTAAACAGCAGACAGACCTGAATCCTTATCTTTACAAGGTCGACCTCAGAACTTTGTTCAGTTTGTCTCGGTGACGGATAATGGAAGGAAGGGCAGGCAACTGGTCGACTTCATTTAAATAAACAAATAAAAAATAAGATAAACTCTCAGGAATAGATAAATAATAACAAAAAAATTGTAAAGTGGAGAAAGCGAGAGCGCGCGAATGCACTCAAGCAAACAAAAACAGCACAGCACGATGCGTATTTTTTTAATTGACAAAATAAATCAAAAATAATCAAAAATAAAAATAAGTGGAAAAGGAGAGAGTGCGCGAGCACACAGGAGCAAAGACAAGCAGCGCAGCTTGATGCGTAGTAAAAAAAATAATAAATAGACAACTGGTCGACCTCATTAGAAATAAAAACCCAAAAGATTAGATAGACAAACAAACAAACACATAAATGTGGAGAGAAGGGCAGTGCGCGCAGGAGCAAAGGTAAACAGCAGACAGACCTGAATCCTTATCTTTACAAGGTCGACCTCAGAACGTTGTTCAGTTTGTCTCGGTGACGGATAATGGAAGGAAGGGCAGGCAACTGGTCGACTTCATTTAAATAAACAAATAAAAAATAAGATAAACTCTCAGGAATAGATAAATAATAACAAAAAAATTGTAAAGTGGAGAAAGCGAGAGCGCGCGAATGCACTCAAGCAAACACAAACAGCACAGCACGATGCGTATTTTTTTTTAAATTGACAAAATAAATCAAAAATAAAAATAAGTGGAAAAGGCGAGAGTGCGCGAGCACACAGGAGCAAAGACAAGCCGCGCAGCTTGATGCGTAGTAAAAAAAATAATAAATAGACAACTGGTCGACCTCATTAGAAATAAAAACCCAAAAGATTAGATAGACAAACAAACACATAAAAGTGGAGAGAAAGGCAGGCGCGCAGGAGCAAAGGTAAACACCAGACAGACCTGAATCCTTATCTTTACAAGGTCGACCTCAGAACTTTGTTCATTTTGTCTCAGTGACGGATAATGGAAGGAAGGGCAGGCAACTGGTCGACTTCATTTAAATAAACAAATAAAAAATAAGATAAACTCTCAGGAATAGATAAATAATAACAAAAAAATTGTAAAGTAGAGAAAGCGAGAGCGCGCGAATGCAGTCAAGCAAACACAAACAGCACAGCACGATGCGTATTTTTTTTTAAAATTGACAAAATAAATCAAAAATAAAAATAAGTGGAAAAGGCGAGAGTGCGCGAGCACACAGGAGCAAAGACAAGCAGCGCAGCTTGATGCGTAGTAAAAAAAATAATAAATAGACAACTGGTCGACCTCATTAGAAATAAAAACCCAAAAGATTAGATAGACAAACAAACAAACACATAAATGTGGAGAGAAGGGCAGTGCGCGCAGGAGCAAAGGTAAACAGCACACAGACCTGAATCCTTATCTTTACAAGGTCGACCTCAGAACTTTGTTCAGTTTGTCTCGGTGACGGATAATGGAAGGAAGGGCAGGCAACTGGTCGACTTCATTTAAATAAACAAATAAAAAATAAGATAAACTCTCAGGAATAGATAAATAATAACAAAAATATTGTAAAGTGGAGAAAGCGAGAGCGCGCGGATGCACTCAAGCAAACACAAACAGCACAGCACGATGCGTATTTTTTTTTAAATTGACAAAATAAATCAAAAATAAATCAAAAATAAAAATAAGTGGAAAAGGCGAGAGTGCGCGAGCACACAGGAGCAAAGACAAGCAGCGCAGCTTGATGCGTAGTAAAAAAAATAATAAATAGACAACTGGTCGACCTCATTAGAAATAAAAACCCAAAAGATTAGATAGACAAACAAACAAACACATAAATGTGGAGAGAAGGGCAGTGCGCGCAGGAGCAAAGGTAAACAGCAGACAGACCTGAATCCTTATCTTTACAAGGTCGACCTCAGAACTTTGTTCATTTTGTCTCGGTGACGGATAATGGAAGGAAGGGCAGGCAACTGGTCGACTTCATTTAAATAAACAAATAAAAAATAAGATAAACTCTCAGGAATAGATAAATCATAACAAAAAAAATTGTAAAGTGGAGAAAGCGAGAGCGCTCGAATGCACTCAAGCAAACACAAACAGCACAGCACGATGCGTATTTTTTTTTAAATTGACAAAATAAATCAAAAATAAAAATAAGTGGAAAAGGCGAGAGTGCGCGAGCACACAGGAGCAAAGACAAGCAGCGCAGCTTGATGCGTAGTAAAAAAAATAATAAATAGACAACTGGTCGACCTCATTAGAAATAAAAACCCAAACGATTAGAGAGACAAACAAACAAACACATAAATGTGGAGAGAAGGGCAGTGCGCGCAGGAGCAAAGGTAAACAGCAGACAGACCTGAATCCTTATCTTTACAAGGTCGACCTCAGAACTTTGTTCATTTTTTCTCGGTGACGGATAATGGAAGGAAGGGCAGGCAACTGGTCGACTTCATTTAAATACACAAATAAAAAATAAGATAAACTCTCAGGAATAGTTAAATAATAACAAAAAAATTGTAAAGTGGAGAAAGCGAGAGCGCGCGAATGCACTCAAGCAAACACAAACAGCACAGCACGATGCGTATTTTTTTTAAATTGATAAAATAAATCAAAAATAAATCAAAAATAAAAATAAGTGGAAAAGGCGAGAGTACGCGAGCACACAGGAGAAAAGACAAGCAGCGCAGCTTGATGCGTAGTAAAAAAAATAATAAATAGACAACTGGTCGACCTCATTAGAAATAAAAACCCAAAAGATTAGATAGACAAACAAACAAACACATAAATGTGGAGAGAAGGGCAGTGCGCGCAGGAGCAAAGGTAAACAGCAGACAGACCTGAATCCTTATCTTTACAAGGTCGACCTCAGAACTTTGTTCAGTTTGTCTCGGTGACGGATAATGGAAGGAAGGGTAGGCAACTGGTCGACTTCATTTAAATAAACAAATAAAAAATAAGATAAACTCTCAGGAATAGATAAATAATAACAAAAAAATTGTAAAGTGGAGAAAGCGAGAGCGCGCGAATGCACTCAAGCAAACACAAACAGCACAGCACGATGCGTATTTTCTTTAAAATTGACAAAATAAATCAAAAATAAAAATAAGTGGAAAAGGCGAGAGTGCGGGAGCACACAGGAGCAAAGACAAGCAGCGCAGCTTGATGCGTAGTAAAAAAAATAATAAATAGACAACTGGTCGACCTCATTAGAAATAAAAACCCAAAAGATTAGATAGACAAACAAACAAACACATAAATGTGGAGAGAAGGGCAGTGCCCGCAGGAGTAAATGTAAACAGCAGACAGACCTGAATACTTATCTTTACAAGGTCGACCTCAGAACTTTGTTCAGTTTGTCTCGGTGACGGATAATGGAAGGAAGGGCAGGCAACTGGTCGACTTCATTTAAATAAACAAATAAAAAATAAGATAAACCCTCAGGAATAGATAAATAATAACAAAAAAATTGTAAAGTGGAGAAAGCGAGAGCGTGCGAATGCACTCAAGCAAACACAAACAGCACAGCACGATGCGTATTTTTTTTAAATTGACAAAATAAATCAAAAATAAAAATAAGTGGAAA
The DNA here is from genome assembly GCF_023159225.1 of Perognathus longimembris pacificus. Classification (NCBI taxonomy): domain Eukaryota; kingdom Metazoa; phylum Chordata; class Mammalia; order Rodentia; family Heteromyidae; genus Perognathus; species Perognathus longimembris. Next base: position 23,323 of record NW_025958518.1, on the reverse strand, counting down.
AGGCGAGAGTGCGCGAGCACACAGGAGCAAAGACAAGCAGCGCAGCTTGATGCGTAGTAAAAAAAATAATAAATAGACAACTGGTCGACCTCATTAGAAATAAAAACCCAAAAGATTAGATAGACAAACAAACAAACACATAAATGTGGAGAGAAGGGCAGTGCCCGCAGGAGTAAATGTAAACAGCAGACAGACCTGAATACTTATCTTTACAAGGTCGACCTCAGAACTTTGTTCAGTTTGTCTCGGTGACGGATAATGGAAGGAAGGGCAGGCAACTGGTCGACTTCATTTAAATAAACAAATAAAAAATAAGATAAACTCTCAGGAATACATAAATAATAACAAAAAATTGTAAAGTGGAGAAAGCGAGAGCGCGCGAATGCACTCAAGCAAACACAAACAGCACAGCACGATGCGTATTTTTTTTTTAAATTGACAAAATAAATCAAAAATAAAAATAAGTGTAAAAGGCGAGAGAGCGCGAGCACACAGGAGCAAAGACAAGCAGCGCAGCTTGATGCGTAGTAAAAAAAATAATAAATAGACAACTGGTCGACCTCATTAGAAATAAAAACCCAAAAGATTAGATAGACAAACAAACAAACACATAAATGTGGAGAGAAGGGCAGTGCGCGCAGGAGCAAAGGTAAACAGCAGACAGACCTGAATCCTTATCTTTACAAGGTCGACCTCAGAACTTTGTTCAGTTTGTCTCGGTGACGGATAATGGAAGGAAGGGCAGGCAACTGGTCGACTTCATTTAAATAAACAAATAAAAAATAAGATAAACCCTCAGGAATAGATAAATAATAACAAAAAAATTGTAAAGTGGAGAAAGCGAGAGCGTGCGAATGCACTCAAGCAAACACAAACAGCACAGCACGATGCGTATTTTTTTTAAATTGACAAAATAAATCAAAAATAAATCAAAAATAAAAATAAGTGAAAAAGGCAAGAGTGCGCGAGCACACAGGAGCAAAGACAAGCAGCGCAGCTTGATGCGTACTAAAAAAAAATAATAAATAGACAACTGGTCGACCTCATTAGAAATAAAAACCCAAAAGATTAGATTGACAAACAAACAAACACATAAATGTGGAGAGAAGGGCAGTGCGCGCAGGAGCAAAGGTAAACAGCAGACAGACCTGAATCCTTATCTTTACAAGTTAGACCTCAAAACTTTGTTCAGTTTGTCTCGGTGACGGATAATGGAAGGAAGAGCAGGCAACTGGTCGACTTAATTTAAAGAAACAAATAAAAAATAAGCTAAACTCTCAGGAATACATAAATAATAACAAAAAAATTGTAAAGTGGAGAAAGCGAGAGCGCGCGAATGCACTCAAGCAAACACAAACAGCACAGCACGATGCGTATTTTTTTTTAAAAATTGACAAAATAAATCAAAAATAAATCAAAAATAAAAATAAGTGGAAAAGGCGAGAGTGCGCGAGCACACAGGAGCAAAGACAAGCAGCGCAGCTTGATGCGTAGTAAAAAAAATAATAAATAGACAACTGGTCGACCTCATTAGAAATAAAAACCCAAAAGATTAGATAGACAAACAAACAAACACATAAATGTGGAGAGAAGGGCAGTGCCCGCAGGAGTAAAGGTAAACAGCAGACAGACCTGAATACTTATCTTTACAAGGTCGACCTCAGAACTTTGTTCAGTTTTTCTCGGTGACGGATAATGGAAGGAAGGGCAGGCAACTGGTCGACTTCATTTAAATAAACAAATTTAATTAACATAAACTCTCAGGGATAGATAAATAATAACAAACAAATTGTAAAGTGGAGAAAGCGAGAGCACGCGAATGCACTCAAGCAAACAAAAACAGCACAGCAAGATGCGTATTTTTTTTAAATTGACAAAATAAGTCAAAAATAAATCAAAAATAAAAATAAGTGGAAAAGGCGAGAGTGCGCGAGCACACAGGAGCAAAGACAAGCAGCGCAGCTTGATGCGTAGTAAAAAAAATAATAAATAGACAACTGGTCGACCTCATTAGAAATAAAAATCCAAAAGATTAGATAGACAAACAAACAAACACATAAATGTGGAGAGATGGGCAGTGCGCGCAGGAGCAATGGTAAACAGGAGACAGACCTGAATTCTTATCTTTACAAGGTCGACCTCAGAACTTTGTTCAGTTTGTCTCGGTGAGGGATAATGGAAGGAAAGGCAGGCAACTGGTCGACTTCATTTAAATAAACAAATAAAAAATAAGATAAACTCTCAGGAATAGATAAATAATAACAAAAAAATTGTAAAGTGGAGAAAGCGAGAGCGCGGGAATGCACTCAAGCAAACACAAACAGCACAGCACGATGCGTATTTTTTTTAAAATTGACAAAATAAATCAAAAATAAATCAAAAATAAAAGTGGAAAAGGCGAGAGTGCGCGAGCACACAGGAGCAAAGACAAGCAGCGCAGCTTGATGCGTAGTAAAAAAAATAATAAATAGACAACTGGTCGACCTCATTAGAAATAAAAACCCAAAAGATTAGATAGACAACCAAACAAACACATAAATGTGGAGAGAAGGGCAGTGCGCGCAGGAGCAAAGGTAAACAGCAGACAGACCTGAATCCTTATCTTTACAAGGTCGTCCTCAGAAATTTGTTCAGTTTGTCTCGGTGACGCATAATGGAAGGAAGGGCAGGCAACTGGTCGACTTCATTTAAATAAACAAATAAAAAATAAGATAAACTCTCAGGAATAGATAAATAATTACAAAAAAATTGTAAAGTGGAGAAAGCGAGAGCGCGCGAATGCACTCAAGCAAACACAAACAGCACAGCACGATGCGTAATTTTTTTTAAAAATTGTCAAAATAACTCAAAAATAAATCAAAAATAAAAATAAGTGGAAAAGGCGAGAGTGCGCGAGCACACAGGAGCAAAGACAAGCAGCGCAGCTTGATGCGTAGTAAAAAAAAATAATAAATAGACAACTGGTCGACCTCATTAGAAATAAAAACCCAAAAGATTAGATAGACAAACAAACAAACACATAAATGTGGAGAGAAGGGCAGTGCGCGCAGGAGCAAAGGTAAACAGCAGACAGACCTGAATCCTTATCTTTACAAGGTCGACCTCAGAACTTTGTTCAGTTTGTCTCGGTGACGGATAATGGAAGGAAGGGCAGGCAACTGGTCGACTTCATTTAAATAAACAAATAAAAAATAAGATAAACTCTCAGGAATAGATAAATAATAACAAAAAAATTGTAAAGTGGAGAAAGCGAGAGCGCGCGAATGCACTCAAGCAAACACAAATAGCACAGCACGATGCGTATTTTCTTTTTAAATTGACAAAATAAATCAAAAATAAAAATAAGTGGAAAAGGCGAGAGTGCGCGAGCACACAGGAGCAAAGACAAGCAGCGCAGCTTGATGCGTAGTAAAAAAAATAATAAATAGACAACTGGTCGACCTCATTAGAAATAAAAACCCAAAAGATTAGATAGACAACCAAACAAACACATAAATGTGGGAGAAGGGCAGTGCGCGCAGGAGCAAAGGTAAACAGCAGACAGACCTGAATCCTTATCTTTACAAGGTCGACCTCAGAACTTTGTTCAGTTTGTCTCGGTGACGGATAATGGAAGGAAGGGCAGGCAACTGGTCGACTTCATTTAAATAAACAAATAAAAAATAAGATAAACTCTCAGGAATAGATAAATAATAACAAAAAAATTGTAAAGTGGAGAAAGCGAGAGCGCGCGAATGCACTCAAGCAAACACAAACAGCACAGCACGATCCGTATTTTTTTTTTAAATTGACAAAATAAATCAAAAATAAATCAAAAATAAAAATAAGTGGAAAAGGCGAGAGTGCGCGAGCACTCTGGAGCAAAGACAAGCAGCGCAGCTTGATGCGTAGTAAAAAAAATAATAAATAGACAACTGGTCGACCTCATTAGAAATAAAAACCCAAAAGATTAGATAGACAAACAAACAAACACATAAATGTGTAGAGAAGGGCAGTGCGCGCACGAGCAAATGTAAACAGCAGACAGACCTGAATCCTTATCTTTACAAGGTCGACCTCAGAACTTTGCTCAGTTTGTCTCGGTGACGGATAATGGAAGGAAGGGCAGGCAACTGGTCGACTTCATTTAAATAAACAAATAAAAAATAAGATAAACTCTCAGGAATAGATAAATAATAACAAAAAAATTGTAAAGTGGAGAAAGCGAGAGCGCGCGAATGCACTCAAGCAAACACAAACAGCACAGCACGATGCGTATTTTCTTTTTAAATTGACAAAATAAATCAAAAATAAATCAAAAATAAAAATAAGTGGAAAAGGCGAGAGTGCGCGAGCACACAGGAGCAAAGACAAGCAGCGCAGCTTGATGCATAGTAAAAAAAATAATAAATAGACAACTGGTCGACCTCATTAGAAATAAAAACCCAAAAGATTAGATAGACAACCAAACAAACACATAAATGTGGAGAGAAGGGCAGTGCGCGCAGGAGAAAAGGTAAACAGCAGACAGACCTGAATCCTTATTTTTACAAGGTCGTCCTCAAAAATTTGTTCAGTTTGTCTTGGTGACGGATAATGGAAGGAAGGGCAGGCAACTGGTCGACTTCATTTAAATAAACAAATAAAAAATAAGATAAACTCTCAGGAATAGATAAATAATTACAAAAAAATTGTAAAGTGGAGAAAGCGAGAGCGCGCGAATGCACTCAAGCAAACACAAACAGCACAGCACGATGCGTAATTTTTTTTAAAAATTGACAAAATAACTCAAAAATAAATCAAAAATAAAAATAAGTGGAAAAGGCGAGAGTGCGCGAGCACACAGGAGCAAAGACAAGCAGCGCATCTTGATGCGTAGTAAAAAAAAATAATAAATAGACAACTGGTCGACCTCATTAGAAATAAAAACCCAAAAGATTAGATAGACAAACAAACAAACACATAAATGTGGAGAGAAGGGCAGTGCGCGCAGGAGCAAAGGTAAACAGCAGACAGACCTGAATCCTTGTCTTTACAAGGTCGACCTCAGAACTTTGTTCAGTTTGTCTCGGTGACGGATAATGGAAGGAAGGGCAGGCAACTGGTCGACTTCATTTAAATAAACAAATAAAAAATAAGATAAACTCTCAGATATAGATAAATAATAACAAAAAAATTGTAAAGTGGAGAAAGCGAGAGCGCGCGAATGCACTCAAGCAAACACAAACAGCACAGCACGATGCGTATTTTCTTTTTAAATTGACAAAATAAATCAAAAATAAATCAAAAATAAAAATAAGTGGAAAAGGCGAGAGTGCGCGAGCACACAGGAGCAAAGACAAGCAGCGCAGCTTGATGCGTAGTAAAAAAAATAATAAATAGACAACTGGTCCACCTCATAAGAAATAAAAACCCAAAAGATTAGATAGACAAACAAACAACCACATAAATGTGGAGAGAAGGGCAGTGCGCGCAGGAGCAAAGGTAAACAGCAGACAGACCTGAATCCTTATCTTTACAAGGTCGACCTCAGAACTTTGTTCAGTTTGTCTCGGTGACGGATAATGGAAGGAAGGGCAGGCAACTGGTCGACTTCATTTAAATAAACAAATAAAAAATAAGATAAACTCTCAGGAATAGATAAATAATAACAAAGAAATTGTAAAGTGGAGAAAGCGAGAGCGCGCGAATGCACTCAAGCAAACACCAACAGCACAGCACGATGCGTATTTTTTTTAAATTGACAAAATAAATCAAAAATAAATCAAAAATAAAAATAAGTGGAAAAGGCGAGAGTGCGCGAGCACACAGGAGCAAAGACAAGCAGCGCAGCTTGATGCGTAGTAAAAAAAATAATAATTAGACAACTGGTCGACCTCATTAGAAATAAAAACCCAACAGATTAGATAGAGAAACAAACAAACACATAAATGTGGAGAGAAGGGCAGTGCGCGCAGGAGCAAAGGTAAACAGCAGACAGACCTGAATCCTTATCTTTACAAGGTCGACCTCAGAACTTTGTTCAGTTTGTCTCGGTGACGGATAATGGAAGGAAGGGCAGGCAACTGGTCGACTTCATTTAAATAAACAAATAAAAAATAAGATAAACTCTCAGGAATAGATAAATAATAAGAAAAAAATTGTAAAGTGGAGAAAGCGAGAGCGCGCGAATGCACTCAAGCAAACACAAACAGCACAGCACGATGCGTACTTTCTTTTTAAATTGACAAAATAAATCAAAAATAAAAATAAGTGGAAAAGGCGAGAGTGCGCGAGCACACAGGAGCAAAGACAAGCAGCGCAGCTTGATGCGTAGTAAAAAAAATAATAAATAGACAACTGGTCCACCTCATTAGAAATAAAAACCCAAAAGATTAGATAGACAAACAAACAAACACATAAATGTGGAGAGAAGGCCAGTGCGCGCAGGAGCAAAGGTAAACAGCAGACAGACCTGAATCCTTATCTTTACAAGGTCAACCTCAGAACTTTGTTCAGTTTGTCTCGGTGACGGATAATGGAAGGAAGGGCAGGCAACTGGTCGACTTCATTTAAATAAACAAATAAAAAATAAGATAAACTCTCAGGAATAGATAAATAATAACAAAAAAATTGTAAAGTGGAGAAAGCGAGAGCGCGCGAATGCACTCAAGCAAACACAAACAGCACAGCACGATGCGTATTTTTTTTTAAATTGACAAAATAAATCAAAAAAAAATCAAAAATAAAAATAAGTGGAAAAGGCGAGAGTGCGCGAGCACACAGGAGCAAAGACAAGCAGCGCAGCTTGATGCGTAGTAAAAAAAATAATAAATAGACAACTGGTCGACCTCATTAGAAATAAAACCCCAAAAGATTAGATAGACAAACAAACAAACACATAAATGTGGAGAGAAGGGCAGTGCGCGCAGGAGCAAAGGTAATCAGCAGACAGACCTGAATCCTTATCTTTACAAGGTCGACCTCAGAACTTTGTTCAGTTTGTCTCGGTGACGGATAATGGAAGGAAGGGCAGGCAACTGGTCGACTTCATTTAAATAAACAAATAAAAAATAAGATAAACTCTCAGGAATAGATAAATAATAACAAAAAAATTGTAAAGTGGAGAAAGCGAGAGCGCGCGAATGCACTCAAGCAAACACAAACAGCACAGCACGATGCGTATTTTTTTTTAAATTGACAAAATAAATCAAAAATAAATCAAAAATAAAAATAAGTGGAAAAGGCGAGAGTGCGCGAGCACACAGGAGCAAAGACAAGCAGCGCAGCTTGATGCGTAGTAAAAAAAATAATAAATAGACAACTGGTCGACCTCATTAGAAATAAAAACCCAAAAGATTAGATAGACAAACAAACAAACACATAAATGTGGAGAGAAGGGCAGTGCGCGCAGGAGCAAAGGTAAACAGCAGACAGACCTGAATCCTTATCTTTACAAGGTCGACCTCAGAACTTTGTTCAGTTTGTCTCGGTGACGGATAATGGAAGGAAGGGCAGGCAACTGGTCGACTTCATTTAAATAAACAAATAAAAAATAAGATAAACTCTCAGGAATAGATAAATAATAACAAAAAAATTGTAAAGTGGAGAAAGCGAGAGCGCGCGAATGCACTCAAGCAAACACAAACAGCACAGCACGATGCGTATTTTTTTTTAAATTGACAAAATAAATCAAAAATAAATCAAAAATAAAAATAAGTGGAAAAGGCGAGAGTGCGCGAGCACACAGGAGCAAAGACAAGCAGCGCAGCTTGATGCGTAGTAAAAAAAAATAATAAATAGACAACTGGTCGACCTCATTAGAAATAAAAACCCAAAAGATTAGATAGACAAACAAACAAACACATAAATGTGGAGAGAAGGGCAGTGCGCGCAGGAGCAAAGGTAAACAGCAGACAGACCTGAATCCTTATCTTTACAAGGTCGACCTCAGAACTTTGTTCAGTTTGTCTCGGTGACGGATAATGGAAGGAAGGGCAGGCAACTGGTCGACTTCATTTAAATAAACAAATAAAAAATAAGATAAACTCTCAGGAATAGATAAATAATAACAAAAAAATTGTAAAGTGGAGAAAGCGAGAGCGCGCGAATGCACTCAAGCAAACACAAACAGCACAGCACGATGCGTATTTTCTTTTTAAATTGACAAAATAAACAAAAATAAATCAAAAATAAAAATAAGTGGAAAAGGCGAGAGTGCGCGAGCACACAGGAGCAAAGACAAGCAGCGCAGCTTGATGCGTAGTAAAAAAAATAATAAATAGACAACTGGTCGACCTCATTAGAAATAAAAACCCAAAAGATTAGATAGACAAACAAACAAACACATAAATGTGGAGAGAAGGGCAGTGCGCGCAGGAGCAAAGGTAAACAGCAGACAGACCTGAATCCTTATCTTTACAAGGTCGACCTCAGAACTTTGTTCAGTTTGTCTCGGTGACGGATAATGGAAGGAAGGGCAGGCAACTGGTCGACTTCATTTAAATAAACAAATAAAAAATAAGATAAACTCTCAGGAATAGATAAATAATAACAAAAAATTGTAAAGTGGAGAAAGCGAGAGCGCGCGAATGCACTCAAGCAAACACAAACAGCACAGCACGATGCGTACTTTCTTTTTAAATTGACAAAATAAATCAAAAATAAAAATAAGTGGAAAAGGCGAGAGTGCGCGAGCACACAGGAGCAAAGACAAGCAGCGCAGCTTGATGCGTAGTAAAAAAAATAATAATTAGACAACTGGTCGACCTCATTAGAAATAAAAACCCAACAGATTAGATAGAGAAACAAACAAACACATAAATGTGGAGAGAAGGGCAGTGCGCGCAGGAGCAAAGGTAAACAGCAGACAGACCTGAATCCTTATCTTTACAAGGTCGACCTCAGAACTTTGTTCAGTTTGTCTCGGTGACGGATAATGGAAGGAAGGGCAGGCAACTGGTCGACTTCATTTAAATAAACAAATAAAAAATAAGATAAACTCTCAGGAATAGATAAATAATAAGAAAAAAATTGTAAAGTGGAGAAAGCGAGAGCGCGCGAATGCACTCAAGCAAACACAAACAGCACAGCACGATGCGTATTTTTTTTAAATTGACAAAATAAATCAAAAATAAAAATAAGTGGAAAAGGCGAGAGTGCGCGAGCACACAGGAGCAAAGACAAGCAGCGCAGCTTGATGCGTAGTAAAAAAAAATAATAAATAAACAACTGGTCGACCTCATTAGAAATAAAAACCCAACACATTAGATAGAGAAACAAACAAACACATAAATGTGGAGAGAAGGGCAGTGCGCGCAGGAGCAAAGGTAAACAGCAGACAGACCTGCATCCTTATCTTTACAAGGTCGACCTCAGAACTTTGTTCAGTTTGTCTCGGTGACGGATAATGGAAGGAAGGGCAGGCAACTGGTCGACTTCATTTAAATAAACAAATAAAAAATAAGATAAACTCTCAGGAATAGATAAATAATAACAAAAAAATTGTAAAGTGGAGAAAGCGAGAGCGCGCGAATGCACTCAAGCAAACACAAACAGCACAGCACGATGCGTATTTTTTTTAAATTGACAAAATAAATCAAAAATAAAAATAAGTGGAAAAGGCGAGAGTGCGCGAGCACACAGGAGCAAAGACAAGCAGCGCAGCTTGATGCGTAGTAAAAAAAATAATAAATAGACAACTGGTCGACCTCATTAGAAATAAAAACCCAAAAGATTAGATAGACAAACAAACAAACACATAAATGTGGAGAGAAGGGCAGTGCGCGCAGGAGCAAAGGTAAACAGCAGACAGACCTGAATCCTTATCTTTACAAGGTCGACCTCAGAACTTTGTTCAGTTTGTCTCGGTGACGGATAATGGAAGGAAGGGCAGGCAACTGGTCGACTTCATTTAAATAAACAAATAAAAAATAAGATAAACTCTCAGGAATAGATAAATAATAACAAAAAAATTGTAAAGTGGAGAAAGCGAGAGCGCGCGAATGCACTCAAGCAAACACAAACAGCACAGCACGATGCGTATTTTTTTTTAAATTGACAAAATAAATCAAAAATAAAAATAAGTGGAAAAGGCGAGAGTGCGCGAGCACACAGGAGCAAAGACAAGCAGCGCAGCTTGATGCGTAGTAAAAAAAAAATAATAAATAGACAACTGGTCGACCTCATTAGAAATAAAAACCCAAAAGATTAGATAGACAAACAAACAAACACATAAATGTGGAGAGAAGGGCAGTGCGCGCAGGAGCAAAGGTAAACAGCAGACAGACCTGAATCCTTATCTTTACAAGGTCGACCTCAGAACTTTGTTCAGTTTGTCTCGGTGACGGATAATGGAAGGAAGGGCAGGCAACTGGTCGACTTCATTTAAATAAACAAATAAAAAATAAGATAAACTCTCAGGAATAGATAAATAATAACAAAAAATTGTAAAGTGGAGAAAGCGAGAGCGCGCGAATGCACTCAAGCAAACACAAACAGCACAGCACGATGCGTATTTTTTTAAAAAATTGACAAAATAAATCAAAAATAAATCAAAAATAAAAATAAGTGGAAAAGGCGAGAGTGCGCGAGCACACAGGAGCAAAGACAAGCAGCGCAGCTTGATGCGTAGTAAAAAAAATAATAAATAGACAACTGGTCCACCTCATTAGAAATAAAAACCCAAAAGATTAGATAGACAAACAAACAAACACATAAATGTGGAGAGAAGGCCAGTGCGCGCAGGAGCAAAGTAAACAGCAGACAGACCTGAATCCTTATCTTTACAAGGTCAACCTCAGAACTTTGTTCAGTTTGTCTCGGTGACGGATAATGGAAGGAAGGGCAGGCAACTGGTCGACTTCATTTAAATAAACAAATAAAAAATAAGATAAACTCTCAGGAATAGATAAATAATAACAAAAAAATTGTAAAGTGGAGAAAGCGAGAGCGCGCGAATGCACTCAAGCAAACACAAACAGCACAGCACGATGCGTATTTTTTTTTAAATTGACAAAATAAATCAAAAATAAAAATAAGTGGAAAAGGCGAGAGTGCGCGAGCACACAGGAGCAAAGACAAGCAGCGCAGCTTGATGCGTAGTAAAAAAAATAATAAATAGACAACTGGTCGACCTCATTAGAAATAAAACCCCAAAAGATTAGATAGACAAACAAACAAACACATAAATGTGGAGAGAAGGGCAGTGCGCGCAGGAGCAAAGGTAATCAGCAGACAGACCTGAATCCTTATCTTTACAAGGTCGACCTCAGAACTTTGTTCAGTTTGTCTCGGTGACGGATAATGGAAGGAAGGGCAGGCAACTGGTCGACTTCATTTAAATAAACAAATAAAAAATAAGATAAACTCTCAGGAATAGATAAATAATAACAAAAAAATTGTAAAGTGGAGAAAGCGAGAGCGCGCGAATGCACTCAAGCAAACACAAACAGCACAGCACGATGCGTACTTTTTTTTAAATTGACAAAATAAATCAAAAATAAAGCTAAGTGGAAAAGGCGAGAGTGCGCGAGCACACAGGAGCAAAGACAAGCAGCGCAGCTTGATGCGTAGTAAAAAAAATAATAAATAGACAACTGGTCGACCTCATTAGAAATAAAAACCCAAAAGATTAGATAGACAAACAAACAAACACATAAATGTGGAGAGAAGGGCAGTGCGTGCAGGAGCAAAGGTAAACAGCAGACAGACCTGAATCCTTATCTTTACAAGGTCGACCTCAGAACTTTGTTCAGTTTGTCTCGGTGACGGATAATGGAAGGAAGGGCAGGCAACTGGTCGACTTCATTTAAATAAACAAATAAAAAATAAGATAAACTCTCAGGAATAGATAAATAATAACAAAAAAATTGTAAAGTGGAGAAAGCGAGAGCGCGCGAATGCACTCAAGCAAACACAAACAGCACAGCACGATGCGTATTTTTTTTAAATTGACAAAATAAATCAAAAATAAAAATAAGTGGAAAAGGCGAGAGTGCGCGAGCACACAGGAGCAAAGACAAGCAGCGCAGCTTGATGCGTAGTAAAAAAAATGATAAATAGACAACTGGTCGACCTCATTACAAATAAAAACCCAAAAGATTAGATAGACAAACAAACAAACACATAAATGTGGAGAGAATGGCTGTGTGCGCAGGAGCAAAGGTAAACAGCAGACAGACCTGAATCCTTATCTTTACAAGGTCGACCTCAGAACTTTGGTCAGTTTGTCTCGGTGACGGATAAAGGAAGGAAGGGCAGGCAACTGGTCGACTTCATTTAAATAAACAAATAAAAAATAAGATAAACTCTCAGGAATAGATAAATAATAACAAAGTAATTTAAAGTGGAGAAAGCGAGAGCGCGCGAATGCACTCAAGCAAACACAAACAGCATAGCACGATGCGTATTTTTTTTTACAATTGACAATATAAATCAAAATAAATCAAAAATAAAAATAAGTGGAAAAGGCGAGAGTGCGCGAGCACACAGGAGCAAAGACAAGCAGCACAGCTTGATGCGTAGTAAAAAAAATAATAAATAGACAACTGGTCGACCTCATTAGAAATAAAAACCCAAAAGATTAGATAGACAAACAAACAAACACATAAATGTGGAGAGAAGGGCAGTGCGCGCAGGAGCAAAGGTAAACAGCAGACAGACCTGAATCCTTATCTTTACAAGGTCGACCTCAGAACTTTGTTCAGTTGTCTCGGTGACGGATAATGGAAGGAAGGGCAGGCAACTGGTCGACTTCATTTAAATAAACAAATAAAAAATAAGATAATCTCTCAGGAATAGATAAATAATAACAAAAAAATTGTAAAGTGGAGAAAGCGAGAGCGCGCGAATGCACTCAAGCAAACACAAACAGCACAGCACGATGCGTATTTTTTTTTAAATTGACAAAATAAATCAAAAATAAAAATAAGTGGAAAAGGCGAGAGTGCGCGAGCACACAGGAGCAAAGACAAGCAGCGCAGCTTGATGCGTAGTAAAAAAAAAATAATAAATAGACAACTGGTCGACCTCATTAGAAATAAAAACCCAAAAGATTAGATAGACAAACAAACAAACACATAAATGTGGAGAGAAGGGCAGTGCGCGCAGGAGCAAAGGTAAACAGCAGACAGACCTGAATCCTTATCTTTACAAGGTCGACCTCAGAACTTTGTTCAGTTTGTCTCGGTGACGGATAATGGAAGGAAGGGCAGGCAACTGGTCGACTTCATTTAAATAAACAAATAAAAAATAAGATAAACTCTCAGGAATAGATAAATAATAACAAAAAATTGTAAAGTGGAGAAAGCGAGAGCGCGCGAATGCACTCAAGCAAACACAAACAGCACAGCACGATGCGTACTTTTTTTTAAAAAATTGACAAAATAAATCAAAAATAAATCAAAAATAAAAATAAGTGGAAAAGGCGAGAGTGCGCGAGCACACAGGAGCAAAGACAAGCAGGGCAGCTTGATGCGTAGTAAAAAAAATAATAAATAGACAACTGGTCCACCTCATTAGAAATAAAAACCCAAAGATTAGATAGACAAACAAACAAACACATAAATGTGGAGAGAAGGCCAGTGCGCGCAGGAGCAAAGTAAACAGCAGACAGACCTGAATCCTTATCTTTACAAGGTCAACCTCAGAACTTTGATCAGTTTGTCTCGGTGACGGATAATGGAAGGAAGGGCAGGCAACTGGTCGACTTCATTTAAATAAACAAATAAAAAATAAGATAAACTCTCAGGAATAGATAAATAATAACAAAAAAATTGTAAAGTGGAGAAAGCGAGAGCGCGCGAATGCACTCAAGCAAACACAAACAGCACAGCACGATGCGTATTTTTTTTTAAATTGACAAAATAAATCAAAAATAAATCAAAAATAAAAATAAGTGGAAAAGGCGAGAGTGCGCGAGCACACAGGAGCAAAGACAAGCAGCGCAGCTTGATGCGTAGTAAAAAAAATAATAAATAGACAACTGGTCGACCTCATTAGAAATAAAACCCCAAAAGATTAGATAGACAAACAAACAAACACATAAATGTGGAGAGAAGGGCAGTGCGCGCAGGAGCAAAGGTAATCAGCAGACAGACCTGAATCCTTATCTTTACAAGGTCGACCTCAGAACTTTGTTCAGTTTGTCTCGGTGACGGATAATGGAAGGAAGGGCAGGCAAATGGTCGACTTCATTTAAATAAACAAATAAAAAATAAGATAAACTCTCAGGAATAGATAAATAATAACAAAAAAATTGTAAAGTGGAGAAAGCGAGAGCGCGCGAATGCACTCAAGCAAACACAAACAGCACAGCACGATGCGTTTTTTTTTTTAAATTGACAAAATAAATCAAAAATAAAGCTAAGTGGAAAAGGCGAGAGTGCGCGAGCACACAGGAGCAAAGACAAGCAGCGCAGCTTGATGCGTAGTAAAAAAAATAATAAATAGACAACTGGTCGACCTCATTAGAAATAAAAACCCAAAAGATTAGATAGACAAACAAACAAACACATAAATGTGGAGAGAAGGGCAGTGCGTGCAGGAGCAAAGGTAAACAGCAGACAGACCTGAATCCTTATCTTTACAAGGTCGACCTCAGAACTTTGTTCAGTTTGTCTCGGTGACGGATAATGGAAGGAAGGGCAGGCAACTGGTCGACTTCATTTAAATAAACAAATAAAAAATAAGATAAACTCTCAGGAATAGATAAATAATAACAAAAAAATTGTAAAGTGGAGAAAGCGAGAGCGCGCGAATGCACTCAAGCAAACACAAACAGCACAGCACGATGCGTATTTTTTTTTAAATTGACAAAATAAATCAAAAATAAATCAAAAATAAAAATAAGTGGAAAAGGCGAGAGTGCGCGAGCACACAGGAGCAAAGACAAGCAGCGCAGCTTGATGCGTAGTAAAAAAAATGATAAATAGACAACTGGTCGACCTCATTACAAATAAAAACCCAAAAGATTAGATAGACAAACAAACAAACACATAAATGTGGAGAGAATGGCTGTGTGCGCAGGAGCAAAGGTAAACAGCAGACAGACCTGAATCCTTGTCTTTACAAGGTCGACCTCAGAACTTTGGTCAGTTTGTCTCGGTGACGGATAAAGGAAGGAAGGGCAGGCAACTGGTCGACTTCATTTAAATAAACAAATAAAAAATAAGATAAACTCTCAGGAATAGATAAATAATAACAAAGTAATTTTAAAGTGGAGAAAGCGAGAGCGCGCGAATGCACTCAAGCAAACACAAACAGCATAGCACGATGCGTATTTTTTTTTACAATTGACAATATAAATCAAAAATAAATCAAAAATAAAAATAAGTGGAAAAGGCGAGAGTGCGCGAGCACACAGGAGCAAAGACAAGCAGCACAGCTTGATGCGTAGTAAAAAAAATAATAAATAGACAACTGGTCGACCTCATTAGAAATAAAAACCCAAAAGATTAGATAGACAAACAAACAAACACATAAATGTGGAGAGAAGGGCAGTGCGCGCAGGAGCAAAGGTAAACAGCAGACAGACCTGAATCCTTATCTTTACAAGGTCGACCTCAGAACTTTGTTCAGGTTGTCTCGGTGACGGATAATGGAAGGAAGGGCAGGCAACTGGTCGACTTCATTTAAATAAACAAATAAAAAATAAGATAATCTCTCAGGAATAGATAAATAATAACAAAAAAATTGTAAAGTGGAGAAAGCGAGAGCGCGCGAATGCACTCAAGCAAACACAAACAGCACAGCACGATGCGTATTTTTTTTTAAATTGACAAAATAAAACAAAAATAAATCAAAAATAAAAATAAGTGGAAAAGGCGAGAGTGCGCGAGCACACAGGAGCAAAGACAAGCAGCGCAGCTTGATGCGTAGTAAAAAAAAAAAATAAATAGACAACTGGTCGACCTCATTAGAAATAAAACCCAAAAGATTAGATAGACAAACAAACAAACACATAAATGTGGAGAGAAGGGCAGTGCGCGCAGGAGCAAAGGTAAACAGCAGACAGACCTGAATCCTAATCTTTACAAGGTCGACCTCAGAACTTTGTTCAGTTTGTCTCGGTGACGGATAATGGAAGGAAGGGCAGGCAACTGGTCGACTTCATTTAAATAAACAAATAAAAAATAAGATAAACTCTCAGGAATAGATAAATAATAACAAAAAAATTGTAAAGTGGAGAAAGCGAGAGCGCGCGAATGCACTCAAGCAAACACAAACAGCACAGCACGATGCGTACTTTCTTTTTAAATTGACAAAATAAATCAAAAATAAAAATAAGTGGAAAAGGCGAGAGTGCGCGAGCACACAGGAGCAAAGACAAGCAGCGCAGCTTGATGCGTAGTAAAAAAAATAATAATTAGACAACTGGTCGACCTCATTAGAAATAAAAACCCAACAGATTAGATAGAGAAACAAACAAACACATAAATGTGGAGAGAAGGGCAGTGCGCGCAGGAGCAAAGGTAAACAGCAGACAGACCTGAATCCTTATCTTTACAAGGTCGACCTCAGAACTTTGTTCAGTTTGTCTCGGTGACGGATAATGGAAGAAAGGGCAGGCAACTGGTCGACTTCATTTAAATAAACAAATAAAAAATAAGATAAACTCTCAGGAATAGATAAATAATAAGAAAAAAATTGTAAAGTGAAGAAAGCGAGAGCGCGCGAATGCACTCAAGCAAACACAAACAGCACAGCACGATGCGTACTTTCTTTTTAAATTGACAAAATAAATCAAAAATAAAAATAAGTGGAAAAGGCGAGAGTGCGCGAGCACACAGGAGCAAAGACAAGCAGCGCAGCTTGATGCGTAGTAAAAAAAATAATAAATAGACAACTGGTCGACCTCATTAGAAATAAAAACCCAAAAGATTAGATAGACAAACAAACAAACACATAAATGTGGAGAGAAGGGCAGTGCGCGCAGGAGCAAAGGTAAACAGCAGACAGACCTGAATCCTTATCTTTACAAGGTCGACCTCAGAACTTTGTTCAGTTTGTCTCGGTGACGGATAATGGAAGGAAGGGCAGGCAACTGGTCGACTTCATTTAAATAAACAAATAAAAAATAAGATAAACTCTCAGGAATAGATAAATAATAACAAAAAAATTGTAAAGTGGAGAAAGCGAGAGCGCGCGAATGCACTCAAGCAAACACAAACAGCACAGCACGATGCGTATTTTTTTTAAATTGACAAAATAAATCAAAAATAAAAATAAGTGGAAAAGGCGAGAGTGCGCGAGCACACAGGAGCAAAGACAAGCAGCGCAGCTTGATGCGTAGTAAAAAAAAATAATAAATAGACAACTGGTCGACCTCATTAGAAATAAAAACCCAAAAGATTAGATAGACAAACAAACAAACACATAAATGTGGAGAGAAGGGCAGTGCGCGCAGGAGCAAAGGTAAACAGCAGACAGACCTGAATCCTTATCTTTACAAGGTCGACCTCAGAACTTTGTTCAGTTTGTCTCGGTGACGGATAATGGAAGGAAGGGCAGGCAACTGGTCGACTTCATTTAAATAAACAAATAAAAAATAAGATAAACTCTCAGGAATAGATAAATAATAACAAAAATTGTAAAGTGGAGAAAGCGAGAGCGCGCGAATGCACTCAAGGAAACACAAACAGCACAGCACGATGCGTATTTTTTTTAAAAATTGACAAAATAAATCAAAAATAAATCAAAAATAAAAATAAGTGGAAAAGGCGAGAGTGCGCGAGCACACAGGAGCAAAGACAAGCAGCGCAGCTTGATGCGTAGTAAAAAAAATAATAAATAGACAACTGGTCCACCTCATTAGAAATAAAAACCCAAAAGATTAGATAGACAAACAAACAAACACATAAATGTGGAGAGAAGGCCAGTGCGCGCAGGAGCAAAGGTAAACAGCAGACAGACCTGAATCCTTATCTTTACAAGGTCAACCTCAGAACTTTGTTCAGTTTGTCTCGGTGACGGATAATGGAAGGAAGGGCAGGCAACTGGTCGACTTCATTTAAATAAACAAATAAAAAATAAGATAAACTCTCAGGAATAGATAAATAATAACAAAAAAATTGTAAAGTGGAGAAAGCGAGAGCGCGCGAATGCACTCAAGCAAACACAAACAGCACAGCACGATGCGTATTTTTTTTAAATTGACAAAATAAATCAAAAATAAATCAAAAATAAAAATAAGTGGAAAAGGCGAGAGTGCGCGAGCACACAGGAGCAAAGACAAGCAGCGCAGCTTGATGCGTAGTAAAAAAAATGATAAATAGACAACTGGTCGACCTCATTACAAATAAAAACCCAAAAGATTAGATAGACAAAAAAACAAACACATAAATGTGGAGAGAATGGCTGTGTGCGCAGGAGCAAAGGTAAACAGCAGACAGACCTGAATCCTTATCTTTACAAGGTCGACCTCAGAACTTTGTTCAGTTTGTCTCGGTGACGGATAATGGAAGAAAGGGCAGGCAACTGGTCGACTTCATTTAAATAAACAAATAAAAAATAAGATAAACTCTCAGGAATAGATAAATAATAACAAAAAAATTGTAAAGTGGAGAAAGCGAGAGCGCGCGAATGCACTCAAGCAAACACAAACAGCACAGCACGATGCGTATTTTTTTTTAAATTGACAAAATAAATCAAAAATAAAAATAAGTGGAAAAGGCGAGAGTGCGCGAGCACACAGGAGCAAAGACAAGCAGCGCAGCTTGATGCGTAGTAAAAAAAATAATAAATAGACAACTGGTCGACCTCATTAGAAATAAAAACCCAAAAGATTAGATAGACAAACAAACAAACACATAAATGTGGAGAGAAGGGCAGTGCGCGCAGGAGCAAAGGTAAACAGCAGACAGACCTGAATCCTTATCTTTACAAGGTCGACCTCAGAACTTTTTCAGTTTGTCTCGGTGACGGATAATGGAAGGAAGGGCAGGCAACTGGTCGACTTCATTTAAATAAACAAATAAAAAATAAGATAAACTCTCAGGAATAGATAAATAATAACAAAAAAATTGTAAAGTGGAGAAAGCGAGAGCGCGCGAATGCACTCAAGCAAACACAAACAGCACAGCACGATGCGTATTTTTTTCAAATTGACAAAATAAATCAAAAATAAATCAAAAATAAAAATAAGTGGAAAAGGCGAGAGTGCGCGAGCACACAGGAGCAAAGACAAGCAGCGCAGCTTGATGCGTAGTAAAAAAAATAATAAATAGACAACTGGTCGACCTCATTACAAATAAAAACCCAAAAGATTAGATAGACAAACAAACAAACACATAAATGTGGAGAGAATGGCTGTGCGCGCAGGAGCAAAGGTAAACAGCAGACAGACCTGAATCCTTATCTTTACAAGGTCGACCTCAGAACTTTGTTCAGTTTGTCTCGGTGACGGATAATGGAAGGAAGGGCAGGCAACTGGTCGACTTCATTTAAATAAACAAATAAAAAATAAGATAAACTCTCAGGAATAGATAAATAATAACAAAGTAATTTTATAGTGGAGAAAGCGAGAGCGCGCGAATGCACTCAAGCAAACACAAACAGCACAGCACGATGCCTACTTTCTTTTTAAATTGACAAAATAAATCAATAATAAAAATAAGTGGAAAGGCGAGAGTGCGCGAGCACACAGGAGCAAAGACAAGCAGCGCAGCTTGATGCGTACTAAAAAAAATAATAAATAGACAACTGGTCGACCTCATTCGAAATAAAAACCCAAAAGATTAGATAGACAAACAAACAAACACATAAATGTGGAGAGAAGGTCTGTGCGCGCAGTAGCAAAGGTAAACAGCAGAGAGACCTGAATCCTTATCTTTACAAGGTCGACCTCAGAACTTTGTTCAGTTTGTCTCGGTGACGGATAATGGAAGGAAGGGAAGGCAACTGGTCGACTTCATTTAAATAAACAAATAAAAAATAAGATAAACTCTCAGGAATAGATAAATAATAACAAAAATATTGTAAAGTGGAGAAAGCGAGAGCGCGCGAATGCACTCAAGCAAACACAAACAGCACAGCACGATGCGTATTTTTTTTAAATTGACAAAATAAATCAAAAATAAATCAAAAATAAAAATAAGTGGAAAAGGCGAGAGTGCGCGAGCACACAGGAGCAAAGACAAGCAGCGCAGCTTGATGCGTAGTAAAAAAAAATAATAAATAGACAACTGGTCGACCTCATTAGAAATAAAAACCCAAAAGATTAGATAGACAAACAAACAAACACATAAATGTGGAGAGAAGGGCAGTGCGCGCAGGAGCAAAGGTAAACAGCAGACAGACCTGAATCCTTATCTTTACAAGGTCGACCTCAGAACTTTGTTCAGTTTGTCTCGGTGACGGATAATGGAAGGAAGGGCAGGCAACTGGTCGACTTCATTTAAATAAACAAATAAAAAATAAGATAAACTCTTAGGAATACATAAATAAAATCAAAAAATTGTAAAGTGGAGAAAGCGAGAGCTCGCGAATGCACTCAAGCAAACACAAACAGCACAGCACGATGCGTATTTTTTTTAAAATTGACAAATAAATCAAAAATAAATCAAAAATAAAAATAAGTGGAAAAGGCGAGAGTGCGCGAGCACACAGGAGCAAAGACAAGCAGCGCAGCTTGATGCGTAGTAAAAAAAATTATAAATAGACAACTGGTCGACCTCATTAGAAATAAAAACCCAAAAGATTAGATAGACAAACAAACAAACACATAAATGTGGAGAGAAGGGCAGTGCGCGCAGGAGCAAAGGTAAACAGCAGACAGACCTGAATCCTTATCTTTACAAGGTCGACCTCAGAACTTTGTTCAGTTTGTCTCGGTGACGGATAATGGAAGGAAGGGCAGGCAACTGGTCGACTTCATTTAAATAAACAAATAAAAAATAAGATAAACTCTCAGGAATAGATAAATAATAACAAAAAAATTGTAAAGTGGAGAAAGCGAGAGCGCGCGAATGCACTCAAGCAAACACAAACAGCACAGCACGATGCGTATTTTTTTTAAATTGACAAAATAAAACAAAAATAAATCAAAAGTAAAAATAAGTGGAAAGGCGAGAGTGCGCGAGCACACAGGAGCAAAGACAAGCAGCGCAGCTTGATGCGTAGTAAAAAAAAAAATAAATAGACAACTGGTCGCCCTCATTAGAAATAAAAACCCAACAGATTAGATAGAGAAACAAACAAACACATAAATGTGGAGAGAAGGGCAGTGCGCGCAGGAGCAAAGGTAAACAGCAGACAGACCTGAATCCTTATCTTTACAAGGTCGACCTCAGAACTTTGTTCAGTTTGTCTCGGTGACGGATAATGGAAGGAAGGGCAGGCAACTGGTCGACTTCATTTAAATAACAAATAAAAAATAAGATAAACTCTCAGGAATAGATAAATAATAACAAAAAAATTGTAAAGTGGAGAAAGCGAGAGCGCGCGAATGCACTCAAGCAAACACAAACAGCACAGCACGATGCGTATTTTTTTTTTAAATTGACAAAATAAATCAAAAATAAAAATAAGTGGAAAAGGCGAGAGTGCGCGAGCACACAGGAGCAAAGACAAGCAACGCAGCTTGATGCGTAGTAAAAAAAATAATAAAAAGACAACTGGTCGACCTCATTAGAAATAAAAACCCAAAAGATTAGATAGACAAACAAACAAACACATAAATGTGGAGAGAAGGGCAGTGCGCGCAGGAGCAAAGGTAAAACAGCAGACAGACCTGAATCCTTATCTTTACAAGGTCGACCTCAGAACTTTGTTCAGTTTGTCTCGGTGACGGATAATGGAAGGAAGGGCAGGCAACTGGTCGACTTCATTTAAATAAACAAATAAAAAATAACATAAACTCTCAGGAATAGATAAATAATAACAAAAAAATTGTAAAGTGGAGAAAGCAAGAGCGCGCGAATGCACTCAAGCAAACACAAACAGCACAGCACGATGCCTACTTTCTTTTTAAATGACAAAATAAATCAATAATAAAAATAAGTGGAAAATGCGAGAGTGTGCGAGCACACAGGAGCAAAGACAAGCAGCGCAGCTTGATGCGTAGTAAAAAAATAATAAATAGACAACTGGTCGACCTCATTAGAAATAAAAACCCAAAAGATTAGATAGACAAACAAACAAACACATAAATGTGGAGAGAAGGGCAGTGCGCGCAGGAGCAAAGGTAAACAGCAGACAGACCTGAATCCTTATCTTTACAAGGTCGACCTCAGAACTTTGTTCAGTTTGTCTCGGTGACGGATAATGGAAGGTAGGGCAGGCAACTGGTCGACTTCATTTAAATAAACAAATAAAAAATAAGATAAACTCTCAGGAATAGATAAATAATAACAAAAAAATTGTAAAGTGGAGAAAGCGAGAGCGCGCGAATGCACTCAAGCAAACACAAACAGCACAGCACGATGCGTATTTTTTTTTAAATTGACAAAATAAATCAAAAATAAAAATAAGTGGAAAAGGCGAGAGTGCGCGAGCACACAGGAGCAAAGGACAAGCAGCGCAGCTTGATGCGTAGTAAAAAAAATAATAAATAGACAACTGGTCGACCTCATTCGAAATAAAAACCCAAAAGATTAGATAGACAAACAAACAAACACATAAATGTGGAGAGAAGGTCTGTGCGCGCAGTAGCAAAGGTAAAGAGCAGAGAGACCTGAATCCTTATCTTTACAAGGTCGACATCAGAACTTTGTTCAGTTTGTCTCGGTGACGGATAATGGAAGGAAGGGAAGGCAACTGGTCGACTTCATTTAAATAAACAAATAAAAAATAAGATAAACTCTCAGGAATAGATAAATAATAACAAAAATATTGTAAAGTGGAGAAAGCGAGAGCGCGCGAATGCACTCAAGCAAACACAAACAGCACAGCACGATGCGTATTTTTTTAAATTGACAAAATAAATCAAAAATAAATCAAAATAAATATAAGTGGAAAAGGCGAGAGTGCGCGAGCACACAGGAGCAAAGACAAGCAGCGCAGCTTGATGCGTAGTAAAAAAAAATAATAAATAGACAACTGGTCGACCTCATTAGAAATAAAAACCCAAAAGATTAGATAGACAAACAAACAAACACATAAATGTGGAGAGAAGGGCAGTGCGCGCAGGAGCAAAGGTAAACAGCAGACAGACCTGAATCCTTATCTTTACAACGTCGACCTCAGAACTTTGTTCAGTTTGTCTCGGTGACGGATAATGGAAGGAAGGACAGGCAACTGGTCGACTTCATTTAAATAAACAAATAAAAAATAAGATAAACTCTCAGGAATACATAAATAATAACAAAAAATTGTAAAGTGGAGAAAGCGAGAGCTCGCGAATGCACTCAAGCAAACACAAACAGCA